>NC_068317.1:33551823-33601823 GCF_025860055.1 Xyrauchen texanus | reverse complement strand
CTGAAATTGAACTGGATTATTTGTATTGCTGTTTGTTGTAAACATTTATGCAATATGATTGTTTATGTTGATGTTCAACTAGATATTTGTATATGTATGCTTTTTTATTTGAGCTCCGAGTGTACCATCTAGGTGTGCTAATGAGATTGCCAAGTTGTGATGACATTGACGAGTCAAGCAGGTGTGTGTAATTAAGACGCTGATAAGATATTTGGTGTGATTGCATGTAGAAGGCAGTTGTGCCAATACATGTGGGTTTATTTTTTGACAGTTTTGAAATTGTTTCTAATATAAAATAGCCATTTTAACAAAGGTGGTTTTGATTAAGAACTGAAGAGTTCCTTGGAAACTGCTTCATGATGATCTGAAATGCCAGTATACTCATTGACGTTTCGTTTCGGAGATGCTCTAGCATAGCAACAGGAAAGTCTGGTCCACTTTGAAATGATGTCCAGAAATCGGCTCACACACCGGTGTAAGGGTGTGTTCACACTTGGCAGGTTTGGTTTGATTCAAACGAACTCTGGTGCGATTGCTCTGTTAGTGCGGTTCATTTGAACACGTGTGAACACTGTCACCCGAACCTTGGTGTGCACCAAACAATGGCTGCCGTCACATCAACCAGATGGATGCTGCACACTGGTGGTGTTTGAGGAGGGTCCCGTTCACTGTGTAAAGCGCTTTGGGTGTAATGTCAGACTAGCACTATATATATAAATGCTCATTCATTCATTCCTTCATTCAAATACTGTAAGTGTGTTTGTGTAGGTGAGTCTGTAATACAAGCGTTAAAATTTATAGTTTTTCAAATAATGCGTTAGAGTAAAAGAGTTTCGATATCATAGCATAACAGTGTGAATAACAGAGCAAAAAATACATGTTTATAAAGTCATAATTAGCTGTTGTGGTCGTGATGTGTGAAAGTGAATAAAACACTTGTGGTGTTTAACGCCCCTAGTGTTCATCTCATCTTACATCACTGACAGTTTAGTTAGGGTTGGGGTTTGGGGTAGAGTTAATAAAATATGCACTCTTGTTGACTATTACTTCCTTTACAACTAATAATACAACTTGCTTTGGCACCACTAAGTGGACATTTCGGGCAGAAACTGGAGCTCACACCTGCCTCAAACATTCAACAACACTTCCAGCTTCGCCAACTAGGGGCAGTGATTCAGATTTTAGTAAGCGCAACTTGATTTCAGAAGCAAAACTTTCGACCTACTGCTGCCAAATTCACAGTGAGATCAGTCTGATAAGATATATGGGTGAAATTATAAAACTTAAACATTTACACAATAAAATCAGACTGTAATGAGTAATATCATGTGTAAACCGCACTCCCTTGGCCTCAAGATGTACACTAGCGACTGACGCTAGGGGCTGTAGCCTTTAGCCTCCTCGTTAGCGCGCCCACCTCCCTTCCCGGAGATGCTGGTTCAAAACCCGTTCAGACCGGGTCAAGCAGGACCAGTTACTCATATTCGATATCAAACTAAAATGATCTAAATCATCCTAAACTCCATAGGTACCAGGCCATGGTTCAATATTAGTAGCAGAAGCACATCGCAGTTCAGCAAGCTAGACACAGAGAACTCATTCACAACGCATAAACACAGTCCCCTTCACACACACACACACATACATACACGAAAACTCATCATCCCCTTAAGTGAGCTAAACATACTAGATACTTATATACACATTATATGCACATGAAACGCACAAAACTAAACTGTGAATAATACAAACAGCTGCACACATTGTCATTGTAAGGGTGTTAATCTAAAGGACAAAAGCTGGTTAAAACATTGAAAATCATGACACTGCTCAAGTTTCAGCTTAAAACAGAGAGAGAATGTGGGAGAAATATATGGTTTTTGTTTTATATTTTTGTGTATAAGTGTGTGTGTGTGTGTGTGTGTGTGTGTGTGTGTGTGTGTGTGTGTGTGTGTGTGTGTGTGTGTGTGTGTGTGTGTGTGTGTGTGTTGTACAGAATGGAGTGAGGTAGGGGAAGACAGAATATCCTCTGCACCACTGTGTGACTGGATTCTTAATGGTAGGGGGGGTTGAGAGAGAGACAGAGAGAGAGAGAGAGAGAGAGAGAGAGACAGATGGCTTATCATTAAGTCATAATACATAGAGTTATATATATATAAAAAAATAAACAAATATCTATCAATCTATCTCTCTGTCTGCCTGTCTGTCTGTCTATCTATATATATCATCTGTCTGTCTATCTGTCTGTCTGTCTGTCTGTCTGCCTGTATACCTGTCTGTCTGTCTGTCTATCTATATATATCATCTGTCTGTCTATCTGTCTGTCTATCTGTCTGTCTGCCTGTATACCTGTCTGTCTGTCTGTCTATCTATATATATATATCATCTGTCTATCTATCTGTCTATCTGTCTGTCTGTACATTATACATATATAAACTATAAAGTTTTACTTTATTCATTTTGCAGACATTTTTATCCAAAGTGACTTACATATTAGAGACATATATCATAATTAATAATCAGTTACTGTTAATTATTAACTAATTGTATTAAGTATGTTAAAAGATAAATAATGACCTAAATATTATTAGCGATTATTCTCTGGAGTACTTGATTCTGATTGGTTAATGAAGCATTCTATGGTAATATATATATATATATATATTAAATGACCTTTAAGTTGTATAGATTTGACCGTTGTCCCTGGCAACAAATATCCTATGCTTAGTTTCATGTCTCTTGTATCACTATGTATTTCTTTCCGTTTTGTTTTTTTATAAAATTGTTAACTCATTTCAGTTTTTCATGCCATCTATTGCCGTATATGGTAGTATGTAGATTCATCCATTGATTATTTGTAAAATAAAACTCTTTTAGACCTTCTACAATGCTTAACAGATCGTTACATAACACATTTAGAAATACATTTGTAAATAAATAGAATATTATCATGACTTTGAAGAAATTACATTTAGATCAACATAAATATATTATTGTTAAATAATTTATGACAAATTAATAGACATGGGGACAGAAAGAACTATTCATACCCGTCTGTCGCTCACTTCGACATTGTGTCAAAGAAGCGACACTAGGGGTCTCTCTTGAGAGCCTCGCGCATCTCTGAACTTGAGAAATGGCCAATGAGAAATTGGCAGACAGAATTTGCATGTCCCGCCCCGGACATATGGGTATAAAGGGAGGGAAATGCGTTTGCCCAAGGCCCAAGGCACGCTTCCTCAATGCCCCCGTCTCCCAGTTCGGTCTCTTCGGCGACACTGTCGAGGACTTCACCCAGCAGTTCTCAGCAGTGAAGAAACCACTAGTGCCACTAGTGCTCCGTCAGACCCAGGGAACAAGACATTTGCTCCAGAGCTGGTAAGCAGACCACTCCATCCCCCGGTGGAGGGTTGGGAGGAGAATCCTCAGTTCAGTTTGTTTTCTTTGCTGCGCTCCCTTTGGGCTGCAGTACCCACATTCTCAATAAAAGAGCAATTTCCTCTTTCTCTGGGTCACCTGGCCTGCAAATGCCATTCTTACGGCAACCCAGTGCCACACCTCAACAGTCCCGGCATTCCGGACGCGGAACCCCCGCCTCTGGATCCACGACTGCTGCCCCCCGGTCGGCCGGTTCTGATGAGTCCAGAGGACGCCTACATGGGATCTCCTCCTATGTCACTAACCCGACCCCTGCCGGGTGTACGGAACAAGGTAAGTGCTTCAAGTCTTCTCTCAGCACCAGAGCCTCGTAATGCACTTCTGCCTCCTGATGCCATATTGCCTGCTCCACCCCGCTGCGAAGCCTCTCCAGGTACGTCAAGAACAATCGTCCCCTTAGTGTCCCTCGCATGGAGCTTGAACGCATGGCTTTCACTTCCTAACCCTTCGCGCTGGTTGGCCAGGACCATCCAACTCGGCAACACGATTCAGTTCGCCAGGTCCCCGCCCCCTTTCGGTGGCATCCACTTTACATCGGTGCACGGCGAAGATGCCAACACCCTGCATGCAAAGATCGCGACTCAAAGACGCAATAGAGCCTATCCCTCCAGCCGAGATAAAGAAGGGTTTCTACAGCCCTTACTTCATAATACCCAAGAAAGGTGGCGGCTTACGACCAATCTTGGACATGCGAGTTTTCAACAAGGCCCTGCACAAACTCCCATTCAAAATGCTCTCACAAAGACACATTCTAACTTGCGTCCGGCATCAAGATTGGTTTGCAGCTGTAGACCTGAATGACGTGTACTTCCACATCTCTATCTTGCCTCGACATTGACCCTTTCTGTGGTTTGCGTTCGACAGCCAGACGTATCAGTACAAGGTCCTCCCCTTCAGCATGTCCCTCGTCTTCACGAAGGTTGCAGAGGTCGCAGTGGGCATCCGCATACTCAACTACCTCAACGACTGTCTCCTCCTTGCCCACTCCCGAGAGTTACTATGTGCCCACAGGGATCAGGTGCACAGGCACCTCAGCCGCCTAGGGCTTAAGGTCAACTGGAAAAAGAGCAAGCTCGCCCGGTTCAGAGCATCTCTTTTCTCGGCATGGAGTTAGACTCCCAACGAGCGTGTGCAGTCAGTTCTGAAATGCCTCACCTTATTCAAGCCAGGCATGGTGGTTCCTCTAAAACATTTCCAGAGGCTCCTGGGGCATATGGCATCCTCCGCAGCAGTGGTGGCGCTGGGGTTGATGCATATGAGACCGTTTCAGCAATGGCTCCAGACTTGAGTCCCCAGATAGTCATGGCGCCTTGGCACACGTCGTGTGTTCATCACCCCCCGCCTGCCGTTCAACCCCTGGACAGACCTCTGTTTCCTGCGGACAGGAGTCCCTTTAAAGCAAGTGTCCCGACTCGTTTTGGTCACCACAGATGCCTCCAAACAGGGTTGGGGCGCTGTGTGCAATGGGTACGCAGCTGCTGGCTCCTGGCTCCCCGCTGCGTTGGCACATCAACTGCCTAGAGTGTCTGGCTGTATTTCTTGCCCTACGGAGGCTGCTCCTGCTAATTCAAGGCAAGCATTTCTTGATCCGTTCAGACAGCACCGCGACGGTAGCGTACATAAATCGCCAAGGCGGCGTGCGCTACCGTCATATGTCACAACTCGCCCACCATCTCCTCCTTTGGAGCCAGCAGCGACTTAGATCGCTGCACACCACTTACATCCCGGGCAACCTCAACACGACAGCGGACGTGCTGTCATGACAAAATACGCTCAGCAGAGAGTGGAGGCTCCACCCCCAGACTGTCCAGCTGATTTGGGAATGGTTCAGCAAAGCACAGATAGACCTGTTCGCTTCCCAGGAGACCTCCCACTGCCTGCTCTGATACTCCCTAATGGAGGCTCCCCTCAGGACAGACGTGCTGGCACACAGCTGGCTCCCTTGGGCAGTCCCTGCTGCCCACCGGTTGCCGTGTTGTAGCAACTCCTCCCTCGCAGCAGGTAGGATCTACCACCGCGCCATTCCCACATGTGGCCTGAAAACCCATGTGACGTATTTCGCCCCTCTATACCTCCCGCTATTCCCCATGAAAGAATAGGAGTTGGAAAAGAACACCTTCCCGTGTTAGATGCGTGTGATAGCGGTGAGATGGCCCCTTCCACTTTGACTCTATGCGAGAAACATCAGCCGCGCACATACACGGTTCAGCGCATGCCGTGGACACCTAGTGTCGCTTCTTCGACACAACATCGAAGTGAGTGACAGACAGGGGAACGTCAAAGTTACTATTGTAACTTACGTTCCCTGATGGAGGGAGCGAGACGTTGTGTCCTCCCGGCCACGACGCTGAACCGAGCCACTGTTATGGCCGAACCTCATTCTCGGCTCCTCAGGACAAAAACCTGAATGGACAGACGCATTTCCCTCCCTTTATACCCGTATGTCCGGGGACGGGATATGCAAATAACGCTTCATAAATCGCCAAGGCGGCGTGCGCTCCCGTCATATGTCACAACTCGCCCACCATCTCCTCCTTTGGAGCCAGCAGCGACTTAGATCTCTGCACAACACTGCAAAGTGGTGCCAGTGGGTTGTGGAAAATTTCAGATGAAAAAAGTGTTTTAATCTGTCTTTATACATGAACGACAAAAATATAGCACAAAGTGGTCAACATATCTGGGTTTCCCTGCCATCAAAAAGTTGGGATTTAAAACTTCTCTTCACCCTGGAGAAAAGCAGTGTTTTAGGGGTTTAAAAACTTTTACATTTAAAGAAGAGTTACACCATAAAATACAATTAAAAAAATGGAGATTCTGCACTATTTCTAGTCAGTCAAATAAGCAAATTTGTGACTTGGACCATGTTAACACCTTGCACAGATGGATAGATTTCCTTTCTTCCTTTGAAGCACACAAGTTGCTCTTTGGGACATTTTAAAATCATCATGTTTTGCACAAATTTATGTAGTCATTTAAAGGAAAAATCTGACTTTAGCATGCTAAATAGCCTACTAAGACATTCTGAAATCGATGTTAATTTCTCAGTTCAACTTTTTACTCAAATTGTTATTTATGGTAATATAATGTATAATGAGATTCTTTTATGAAATAAGACAAATGCACAATAGAAACATTTTCACTTGGCAACTGGACTTTATTAAATGCTATATAGCCTGAAGGATCTGACAGTTGTCCTGGATTGCGTATGCACATTAAATGAGTGAAAGTGGTTCGATGGATGTATAGAAAAGCAGATCATTGCTAACTGGCTACATCAGGTGTGTTTTTCAAGTCTTCAGCTGGCCGCTGTATTCAGGAGCAACACGGACTTTACGTAAGATGCGCTGTTACGCTGGGTGCAGCATCCGTCCTTCTATCCGGCCAAGACGCATATGAGCTGCCTGCATATATATATATACCAGCTGCAAAATGCGTGGATACATTTTTTTTACACCTTAAAAACAGGATAACAGTATTGCATTCGAATTTGGCAGTTTACAGCGCTTGCATCGTGTCTTTTTTCCGTGTAATAGTATCTGTGAAGGATAGATTCATCGTTATTCACCGTCTCCGCGCGCCATTGACGCGCTCCGGATCTGTGGGAGAGCGGCGCAAACGCGCGCGCGCGCGCGAGAGACGGAATCAATTGAACGCACGAAAAAAACGAAGAGCGGAGGGAAAAGATAATTAGAATGAAGATCCATCGGGGCAAGGAAAAAAAGGATTAGGTACGATTTATCAGATGTATTGTCTCGCATTCGTCGAATGGGCAACGAATGAACGTAATGTATAGGTCTATCTATGTAATTGCATGTTGTATGATTGACTGGCATTGATTTGGTTGTATAGAGGTTGCCACATGGTTAAGATCTTCAACATGCATCTTTAGAAGAAGAGGATCCGGAGAATGTCATGGACGCATAAGGGGAAAACGGTAGGATGCTTTCTCATTCAGAATTCATTTCAAGCATTTTTTATTATTATTATTTATTTATTTATTCCGTTTATTTAACGATGTGATAATATATATATATATATATATATATATATATATATATATATATATATATATATATATATATATATATATATAGGCCTATATATGAATCTGACGGTTGTTTTTGGATATGCATTTATTTGTATTTAGGCCTATTTGTTGAGAATCGGTGCTACTCTTGGTGAATTATGGCTTGGCTGTATCATTTGCATTTTTCTTTCTCATTATCGGCGAATTACACACACAGACTCGCTCCTGTGCCATTTTGTTGCGCGTCTTCGTGTGTCTGTGTGTGTGTGTGCGCGCGCGCGCGCGTCGAGGCCTCACTTGTGTATTTCACGCGCGTGCGGCGGGATCCGTTTAGAAGACGCCGCAGTCACTAACGCATTCAAATGCACACGCTCGGGTTTTCGGTCACACTGCGGTCCTTATGATGATGGAAATAGGGTCTAAGATGTTGCATTTTGTAAAGGTTAATAAACAGTCTATATAATATCTCATGTCTTCTGGAATAGATTTTCTTTCATCTATGCATTCGGCTCGAATTTATTGGTCGGTGGGTTTTAACGGAGCCGTAGCGCAAATAAAGCGCCGCCACCCAACCGGATTCCGACACCCAGCATCTGCAAATCAATTTAGCGTTGTCATGGTTACAGTGAAGCTGCACCACCGCACCTGTGACACACACACACACACACAAACACACACACACACACGTACGTGTATGTGTGTGCGTAGGCCTACTGAAATGTTGCGCCTGCGTGTTGGAGATGATACAGAGACATATTAGGACTTTATGATATATAAGTGTACATATAGAAATGTATCCTATATAAACTAATCGATTAGTTTATTCATCCAGAATCAGTTTTCGTGATTGTATATTAAAAATGGATCTTAAACATCTTATATAGGTGTTAAGATCATTATTATTATTATATTTTAGCCTATTTCACCATGACATGAGCCATACTGCACTAAAATCAAAGAGATAAATATTCACTATTCAACATGTGAGACACGATTTTCAGTTTGAGGCAGTTTTATTCAGTTCTGATATTTTTTGTAGCAATGAATACAAAAATATTACAATATAATAGATTAGAAGAGAAGCATCTAAAACCTCTAAGAGTCCATTGGTTATACAAAAAGTAAAGACCGTAGTTTAATGGCCTGCTATAGGTTATAAGACAATTATGTTAATGCACAAATGTTATAGTGCAATTTTACAAACAAGTGCAATTTTGAGTGTGCTCAGTAGTCTACACCACTCATCAATGTCATCAAATCAATGAAGGCGGGACACAAATTTGAGCGGGAACCTCATGGATTATTCCAGCGGTTCAGATTGAAATGTTGTTTAGACCAACAGTAATTTCCAGTGGTGTCAACGATTCAGCATTTGGAGAAATTCACCGTTTTGAATGTAAAATATGTGGCGTACAGTTCATGATTTTCAGCGAATCAGGCTCAAGGCAAAGAGTGACTGTGTGTGTAATGTAAAGGAATTGAATGAATTATCTGGTAAAATACCGTCTCAGAAAATTCCCTTGATATTGTCTTAGAAAACGATCTAAAACACAAAGTTAAAACTAGAACAGGGGAAGACCTGTGACTTGTGACTTCAATTGAGTTTTTAGGTTTTGAGCCCCCAGTTAAAGGAGTAGTTCACCTAAAAATGGAAAATGTACTTTTACTCACTCATTTACTCACATTTATGTCATTCAAAAAAAAAAATAGTGCTCAAAATGAACTGTTGTCAATGGAAAAGAGCAGCGTTCGGATTCTTGATGAAAAGATTGTGTTCAGATTCTACAGGGAGGAAAAACACAATGAGGGGAAACTTGAGGACAGTAAATCATTTTGTGCATTTTCTTTTGCTAGCCAGCTGACACAGTCACGTCAGTTTACAGATACATCAGTGATGAAAAGAAACTCAAATTATATTCGTCTTTTCTTTGAGACAGCTCAAGAAAGAAAGAAAAGACGACTGAAACAGAAAAATTGCTCGCAATATAGACAGTGTTTGTCTTGTACTGTGAACTTTGAAAATACATGTACCTTTAAATCCAAAAATGTTACAATTTTGGGCCTTTATCGCATTTCAAGTCTTTATTCTGAAAATTGTGCATACAGCACCTTCACCCCCCCACCATGGACGACTGTTTGTAAAGGATAAATGAATAAAAATAATGCCATACTGCTTTGCATTTATTTTGAATGCCGTAAATAATGTTGTTCTATCAATGTTATATACATCACATTTCTTTGGCTTTAGAAGTGTGTTAAACATGTGAGGATGTATTCATCCACCTGTTACATGTCCAACATGATCACACAGGCTCATTGAACCAAGTTTAAATTGTTTTGCTGATATTTTAGAAAATTACCCAGATACTTTCTTCCCTGTAATCCTTTATAATAACTTTTATTAACATTAAAAACATACATTCTATGAAGCTTAAAATATTATATAAAAAAATATATATATATATATATATATATATATATATATATTTATATATATATGCACACACACACACACACATTTGTAAAATGTAAATGTAAAATGTTTGTAAAAATGTACACAATAAGATTTTGCTGATTCTGAAGGAAATTGGTACTTTAATTCACCAAAGTGGCATTCAACTGATCACAAGTACAGTCTGGACATTACTGATGTAAAACAACAACATCACTATTTAGAAAAAAAGTCATTTGTGATCAAATCTAGACAGCAGCATCACTCCAACACCTTATCCTTGAGTAATCATGATAAATTGATCATTTGATACTAGAAAATCACTTGCCATTATATCAAACACAGCTGAAAGATATTTGGTTCATTAAATGAAGCTGAACGTTGTCTTTGTGTTTGTTTTTGAGTTGCACAGTATGCAATAGACTGGCATGTGTTAAGATCAATATTAGATCAAAAATGGCAAAAAAGAAACAGTTTTCTCTAGAAACTCGTCAGTCAATCATTGTATTGAGGAACGATGCTTGAAATTGCCATAAAACTGCAGATTTCATCTAAAGGTGTAACTACAGTCTTCAAAGACAAAGCACAACTGTCTCTAACAAGGACAGAAAGAGATGTGGAAGACCAGATGTGCAACTAAACAAGAGGATAAGTACATCAGAGTCTAGTTTGAGAAATAGACGCCTCACATGTCCTCCGCTGACAGCTTCATTGAATTCTACCTGCTAAACACCAGTTTCATGTACAACAGTAAAGAGAAGACTCTTGTGGGAAGAACTGCAAAGAAAGACACTTTTGAAACAGAAACACAAAAAGAAAAGGTTCGAGTGGGCAAAGATACACAGACATTGGACAACAGATAATTGGAAAAGAGTGTTACGGATCTAAACCTCATTGAGATTTTGTGGGATCAGCTAGACTGTAAGGTGCGTGAGAAGTGCCAAGGTCAAGTGCTACAGGAAGTGTGGGGTGAAAGGTCACCGGAGTATCTGGTCAAACTGAGAGCTAGAATAACAAGGATCTGCTGCACGTGGAAGATTTTGAAGTAGTTTAAGAAGTTCTGAAAATTTTGTCAAATTCTAAAAGTAATTTTTCATGTTATTAATGTCCTGACTATATTTTGTGATCAGTCGAATGCCTGAAAAGTTATACAAAATATATATATGTAGTGAGACAGACTAATGTCTTGTAGTAGTCCCCCCAATGTTGTAACTTGTGTATAACTGTAATTTTTCCTGTTATGCATAATATTAATTTTAATGTGATTTATATTATGCAGTGTGCATAAGAACAGCACATCTGTCTGTTTTATTGTATCCCACCCCTCAGTATTTGGTGGTTTTGGTTATAGCCTATCAGCGTGCATTCGTGGGGTAAATTAGGGAAGCTATGTGCGCCTAGATGGGCGTCATGGTCTAATGGCCTCCCCCTTTTCCGGTATTGGGCGTTTCCGCTCAATAGGTATGTGTTGTTGTCATTGTTTGTATTTATGTTCGACGTTAGGCTAACTGCCTGGCTCTGGTCCCTTGTGTTAATGTTAGTTTCATTGTATGTGATTTAGCGTTTGTTTGTGCGAGGCTTGTTTAGCGCTCCGCTGGCCAATTGCTGCCTTCCTTCAGTCAGCCGTTCCATACAGCCGTGTGTGTGCGGCTGTAATTATGGCTGTAGCTTCAACGCTTTTGGTGTGTGAGCGCCCTGGATACGATGGTGGTTAAAACTCGTGTGGGTTTCATGTTTGTTTTTTTGTGGTTGTTTGTTCTTTTGTGGATTGTCTGCTCTGCCCACCAGAGGGTGTCTGTCTGGGTGGAGGCTGCGGGGCTGAACTGCGCTGCTGTTTTGTTTTCTGTTTTGTTATACATTTTTGTTTTGGTATGTTTACATTATAGGCTCTGTCTCTGGCTCCAGAGGTGTTGTTTCCTCTCTCTCCGTCCTCTGTGTATGTCCTGAGCCACAGAGATCATCATTGGAGTTTGGAGGTGGTGTCATTAGCTCTGCCCTTCCTGACATGTGTTGTATGTTGAAAATCAGTTTGTCTTTTTGTTTTTTATGTGTATTTAGTTCATTTTCCCTTCTGTGTTCTCAGGAGCTGAAGGCCCAGTGCAGGGGGCTAGCTGTTCCCCGCGCTAAATGGTGGTAGTGCCCCTGTCACCTGTGGTGTGCTGTGTTTCACTGACTCACCTGTGTGTGTGTGTGTGTGTGTGTGTGTGTGTGTGAGTGAGAGTGTACACTTGGGGGTGACGTGTCTTTATCGGGGAATTGCTGCCCCCGGCTAGCCTTCCTGCTCCTGGTAAGCCTCAGCCCTTTGTGGTCAGTGTATATGTTTTATGGGTGTGTGAAGCCTACTACACACCACGTAGTTGATTGCGTTGCTCATAATTGTAATACACTGTTAAAGGATGAAATGAGCATGCAGTGCCCATTATGATTAATCTGTTAAGATAAATAAAAGATTTTGTACCTTGGTATTCACGTCTCTCGCCCTCTTGTTTGAACCTGTGTGCCCTTTCCGATTTGGGTTGGTGTTTCCCTGTTGATTACAGGGTGGCGTAGTCTGCTCATTTATTGTATTTTTCATGGCGACATCAGCAGCATTCTTCCCCCCTCGGCTGGTGCTGCCGCCCTATCTATCCTCGACCGGCCGTTCCGCTACATATACATTTAAATTTATGCATTTGGCAGACGCTTTTATCCAAAGCGACTTACAGTGCACTTATTACAGGGACAATCCCCCCGGAGCAACCTGGAGTTAAGTGTCTTACTAAGGGCCCAACAGTGGCATCTTGGTGGTGCTGGGGCTTGAACCCCTGAAGATGCTTAACAAAAACATTTGGTTTAGATGGTTATTTATATCTTCAGCTTTAGTGTGTCAATAGGAAATATAAATGTTAGACTCCCAAACATTACTTTTGCAAATAGAAATGATTAGAATAGAAGAACAGGGAGCCCTGCAACGGATGTCATGGCCCCCATAAACCCCCTCACTGAGCACAGAGTCATTCTGGGATTACATAAAGAGACAGAAGTAATTGATAGAAGTAGATAGACGAACTGTGGTGAATTCTCCAAAACGCTTGAACATCCTATCTGCCAACAATCAAGAACAACTGTGTCCAGGTGTCCCTAGGAGAATTGGGGCTGTTTTAAAGGCAAAACTGGTCGTACCAAATATTGATTGAGCTTTTTTATGTTTGCTGGTCTTTGAATTACATTAATTGATAAATGAAAACAATTTATGGCATTATTGTAGAAGACATACTCACTATGCAACATTTTTCCCAAGTGCCTAAAACTTTTGCACAGTACTGTAGATATATATATATATATATATCATATTTTGACTGTACAATGCACTTCATAAAATGTTATATTTGGTTTCTGGTGTTGGTTAAGGCCAGATAAACCAATGATTTGCCATAAATAAAGTCAAAGCCTTTTAATTGTCTCAGTATATTTGCACATTTCTTATTTGCATTATTTTCTTATTGTATAAATATATACAGATGGAATAGTCTAAATGATCAATGTGTAAATGGAGAAGAAATTTAAGTGAGAATGAACTGAAATACATTAAAACAGCAGAGGCCAAAGCAAGTGCGCAGGTCACAGTTTTTAGTTGCTGATGTAATGACATCACACCCTTAGCTAGATGAAATACAATAGGCTGTACATATATGCAGTTTTTGACCTCTCTCACACATTCCCCCTCATTTCTGTATTTTTAATGTTTTTGTTTTCAGTAAGCAAGGCCAGGCTGACTGAGATGTTTCTGATGGAAAGCAGAAGACTACCGTAGCAGCATCCAGCACTGTTAACATCTGTGTGGAGTGCACTTTGATGCCACAACCTGATTCCATAACAAGTTAATCATAAACAAAGTTTCTTCCTTTCTTGCTTTGTGGATATTGTTAAAGATATGACACATATTACATATCTAATATGTTCTATCAAGTTAATGTTTAAGATGTTTTAGGGAGTTTTAGTTCTTACTATTTGTCTCTTTTTTTTTAAGAAAGGGGCAGGACATGACTCAGTTGCCATGCAGGCTGCTATAACAGGCCTTTTCAGCCCCTCCCCCCTCGTCTGGTTGGTCCAGCTGTTGTTGTGGCCACACCTCCTTGGACCTAGATTGGCCGAGGCCAGTCCAGCCTGCCCTGCTCCCTGTAGCTGTTCCAATCAAGCCAGTCGAGTGATCTGTACAAGAAAAGGCATAAATGATGTTCCACCGAGTATCTCGTCTAATACTAGATACCTCAATCTGCAGGAGAACTCCATACAGGTAATCTACCCTATATCCAAAACATATCGATGCCCTGTGTAAACATCTTTCCTCAAGGACTATACATGAGAACTACATCTTTATATTATAAAACAACAAATGTATATATAAGAAATACATAAAAAACACCTGTAACGCTCACATTCCCAGAGTATTTAAGAACACAAAAGTGCATTTTCTCCAAAATTTACAGAAGAAATACTCTGAAGTCATGATTCAAAACAAACCCTGTAAAACTTGATGTTACAAATTCAACTCAATGCTGCAAAAAGTTTTTCAATGGTTTAATTGTAAACAAGCTGTGACAGCTTACTTGCTCTGTTAGTAAAACCTTTTAAAACAACAAGCTTTACATTTAGCCACATTGCAATTCAATCATCCTCAATCACAGACTGAAAGACTTTCATGCAGGCACAATCCAAAATAGCAAAAAACGACACAACCCGTCTCATGTTGAGATCATATGACCAGCCGAAATCTACTAATATTATCTTGTAAACCCCTCTATAATCAAATACTTTTGCTCATGTAATACATTAATCATGGCCGACTGCAACTAGCATGTTTCTACAATGGCACTGGAAACCGGAAACTATTGCTTTTGCATGATGCTGCTAAGTGTCAGTACAAGTCAAAGATCGGACAGCACAACATTAACAAAACTTATTGAGTGCACTTTTAAGTACTATTTTTATAATCTGGTACATTCTTTTTCTACAGGTGATTAGATCAGACACCTTCAAGCACCTCAGTCACCTGGAAATTTTGCAGTTGTCTAAGAACCAAATTCGTCAAATTGAGGTGGGAGCATTTAATGGCCTTCCAAATCTTATCACCCTGGAGCTGTTTGACAACAGACTACCGCTGGTTCCGTCCCAGGCGTTTGAGTACCTGAGCAAACTACGTGAACTCTGGCTGAGAAACAACCCCATAGAAACACTCCCAGCGTACGCCTTCCACCGCGTGCCGTCACTACGGAGGCTAGACCTTGGCGAGTTGCGCAAACTCGGCTTCATCTCGGAGGCCGCATTTGAAGGTCTGGTGAACCTACGTTTCCTGAATCTGGGCATGTGTGGGCTGAAGGACGTACCCAAATTGACACCCCTTGTGCGACTAGAGGAACTGGAGCTATCGGGCAACCAACTGGGCATAGTGCGGCCTGGATCGTTCCAGGGTCTCGTGTCTCTACGTAAACTGTGGCTCATGCACTCTCGGATCTCCGTCATCGAGCGCAATGCCTTTGATGACCTCAAAAACCTGGAGGAGTTAAATCTATCTCATAACACTTTACACTCATTGCCCCACGATCTGTTCACACCACTGCAGCAGTTAGAACGTGTCCACCTGAACCACAACCCTTGGGTCTGCAACTGCGATGTTCTGTGGTTGAGCTGGTGGCTCAAAGAAACCGTGCCTGATAATTCCACTTGTTGTGCACGTTGCCACGCCCCACCTGGCACTAAGGGCAGGTACATTGGAGACCTTGATCAGCGAGACTTCACCTGCTATGCACCTGTGATTGTGGAACCACCAACTGACCTCAACGTGACAGAAGGAATGGCAGCTGAGCTGAAATGCCGTACAGGGACATCTATGACTTCTGTTAACTGGCTGACCCCTAATGGAACCTTGATGACTCATGGTGCATACAAGGTCAGAATCTCTGTCCTGCATGATGGAACCCTGAATTTTACCAATGTGACCATGCAAGACACAGGTCCATACACATGTATGGTGACCAACTCGGCCGGCAACACCACGGCAACAGCTGTGTTGAATGTCTCAGCACCTGACCCAGGCAATGGCTACAGCTACTTCACAACTGTTACCGTTGAAACTTTAGAGACGGTGCAAGATGTACACGATTCGGCACGGCAGTTTGTCAATGAGACCTTTATTAGTGTTCCAGGACCAACGGCCGCATCTGCCTCAGCAGGCCCTACCGGCTCGATGCTCTCCTCCTTGTCACCACGAACTACTCGTGCACCGGACCACCCGTTCACAGTCTCCATTACAGATGTCGCTAACCTGTCAGGTCTTGAGGATGTAATGAAAACGACCAAGATCATCATTGGCTGCTTTGTGGCCATCACCTTCATGGCCGCCGTGATGTTGGTTGTCTTCTACAAGCTTCGTAAACAGCACCAGCTACACAAACATCACGGTCCAGCCAGAGCCATCGAGATCATCAATGTTGAAGATGAGATCGGATCTGGTGGAGCAAGTGGCATCACAGGAGGAGGTACCATCCATAGGGGGGCCGGAACAGGTGGAGGGGGGCAGAGTCCTAGGATCCATGACCCAGAGATCATGATCCTGCCCAGTGTCGGGCAAACAGAGCACCTAAACCACTACTATAAAGCGCATCACTTCAACAACAATGTTCTGGGGTTAAACATGGGAACTGGGATGCTTAACAACAAACCCAACCCTTCCTCCCAGAATCAGGCTCCAACCATGAAATTGGTGACCGCATCTGGTGACAACTCCAAACCTGGATCAACCTCACCTCCCCTGCCAATTCCCATCCCCATGGCGATGACCTTCCATGGAACCCTGAAAGGCCTTAGTCATGTTCCCAATATGCAGACTGAGCCACTGTTGCTATCGAATGGCTCCAAGGAAAGTGTCCAGGAGACCCAGATCTGATTATTTACCAACACATGCACACTCAGAAAGGAAAGTAGACTGGATTTTACACCAGAGTGATTGTCAAATGCTGAAGTCAACAGCCTTTGATATATTGGAACTCCTTTCCAAAAGATTCTATGGAATATTCTGTTCAAATGATCAAAGAGACGAGTTTTTGCTGATGAGGTGGACATGATGGCGCTACTGAGTACATACAGTACGTGCCAAAGCAGCGTCCTTTTTTGCAGTTCCTATGAGTTGTGTCAGCGTATTAAAATATAGTCTATATTAAAGTAGTGTAATTACATATGTGTTGGTTTTCCATAGCCCAGCGACACCGAGTACACACTCACGCCATTGTACAGCAGCGAACAGACCTGTATAAAAGCATACACACATTTACACTTACCAGAGGTTGACATCATTATTCATCTTACTCACCTCAGTAGGTAGTGTACCTGTGTGTGTGTGTGGGTTTGTTTAAGTATAAGCTCAGAAATAAAGACTTAAATTGCTGTGATCCAGAACACATGTTCACTTTGCTTCATGACGACATTCTGAATCTAGCACAAGTGAGGATTCGTTCATAAGCTCATTGAATTCAGAACTTTGAAAGATGCCAATTTCAGGGTGACATACACTTTCATAATACCTAGAGAGGAAAGAGAGAAGACGCCTTTTCTTGTGAACAATAAGAGTTATGTGCAACACATCTTTTGGCTGCTGTGTCACACTGTTTGCAGCAAGGGTGCCGTAGTATGTACCTCCCAACAAGCCGCCCAAGAGCAAATCTCTCTGCGTGTCTTCATGTTTGGAGAGATTGTAAGTGTCATATCTCAGTCTTTATTGCCTGTCAGTGCTGAGTTAAAGAGTAACAGCACTGTGTAAGGGCTATTTCGCTGGCATTGGGTGATTTTTAATGTGTAGAGTGTCGCCAAATGTTTCTTGTCTAAAAGTCAACGAAAGATGATGTTCACAAGTTCTCAACCATAATAACTAACGTTATCGGCTATATGGTGAAACAAGATATTAACTGAGAACAAAATGATATGGGATTTTATTTCATCCAATGGGAATTGATTGGGTCATGAAAAGTGGGCGTTCCAAACCGGAATGGCTAAATGGGCTGGGGTTGAAAAAGTAAGAGGGATTTGTGACATCAGCCAAAAGGAAAGTTGTTTTAGAGTAAGTTATTACATTTTACAACATTCATTGACATCAATTTTGTTTTACTGTTGACCTAAGCTCTATTAAAGCTTTCAAAAATGCTGGGATACACAGCGCAGTACTCGCTTGTCGTAGCTGATCTGGGCAGAATTTTGCAGTTGTGGGACAATTTTAGATTTTTAAAAGTGTGAGAATGAAATACCTAATGTCCAATTTTTTTCTGATGAAAGATTTTGCAATATGAAATGTAATCTACGTAAAGATTTTCAAGTATAAAGTTTATAGTCCGGGGACATGGCAGTGTTTCAGCATCAGGGTAAAGGGAATTGGGATTACCTTTCTTGGGCCACTTAAAATGTAATGTTAGCCATCCATTGAGGGAACTTGTAAGCCTCGTTTTCGAAGAATGTTTTCTTGGAAATTATTTGCAACCTGGCAAGTCCTTCCCGGGAGCCATACAATAACTTCAAAAAGTCACTGCTGACTACGTAAAACGTGATATTGAGCAAGTTTTTCATCCTTGAATGGCTTTGAAGTTGTATATTAACAATGTGCAATGTGCCATTAACTGAAGTAGAGTACACATGCGTGTATCATTGTAATTGCTGCATTAAACTTTACCCAGTTTTTAATTTCCAATTCATCACTATCTTTTTATATGATGTTGTTAAAATTGATTCATCCTTTTAAAAATGGTGGGAACTTTCATAAATGAAATTGGATTGAATTTGATCAATTGGGGAGAAGTCTCTGTTTCCTTGTTAACTTTGCTAATTGAGGACACCGTTTGGTTGCAGTCCTACTCATACGTCAGTAACCAGAGGACATTATGTCTTTAAATCAGTCTCTCAAATGTCTGCCCGCTGTTCTTCAAAATGGAATTATAGGATGAACTGTTGTTTCTTTTTCTTTTATTGCTTTCCATATTTTCCCTACAGTATGAGAGCTGATCGTGTTTGAATATCCAGTGTGGTTGCTTAGCAACAACATCATTGCCGGGAAAAGCTCTTAAAAGCTTATTGTTGCACCTGACCCTCATCTGCTGATGTGCAACATAGGTGCAGTAGATCATAATAACGTCAACGTAACATAAGTAAAAGGTTAGTTCATGTGAGGAACATGTTCTGCTGCCTTGCTTTGTGTCCTCAACACCAGAAAATCTACAGTAACGCAAAACTGAAACACACATATGGGTGTGTAAAAAAGGATTAGGAAATTTTACGAATACGAATACACAAATACATCTGCGGTATGAGGCTAGCATGTTTGTTTATCCCTTATGGTTTAAAAAAATCAGTGTTATCAAATGATTATCATAGGCAGTGACCAAATGTTTCAAGGGGCACGCCCATATATCTCCATCAAGTGCTATGCTAACGCTTTATAATCTCAATTCTTCCTCAAATTCTTCCAAAATTCCTCCTTTTCCTTATTTCTCTACTGTTTAGGACCCTTTTAAAATAAATAGATATATTCAGCCATTTGTTTATGAACCATGCAACCAACTTTTACTATGATTTGCTACTTCCTAATTAGCTAGTTAATTAGCTACTTGCTAATAAGAGTCAGTTGGTATTATGTGGAGGGACATTCTATTTGAACATGTCCACAAGTGCATTGAATCATCATTTTGATGTATTTTTAGCTTCTAAAGCGTACTTTTGTCAACTTTTATGTGCACTGGTGTGTAGATGGCCTCAAAGCTAGCACATGCAGACTAAAAGCTCCATAACTCAGAGATTAAATCACATCTACTGCTCAAATTTGAGTCACAAATAGATGTTATAGACAACAAACCTTTCCGTATCTCTCTTTTGTACCACCTTAAAAGGCATACACCAACATTTCCATTCTACTTAAGAAGCCTGTTGGGGACACCAGCATCCAAAACTAGCCTTTTGGTAGGTCTATATTTCTGAAATGCACTCTCCCTCATGTTGTTCCAAACCCGTATGACTTTCTTTCTCCCATGGAACACAAAAGATGTTCAACAGAATGACTCAGTCACCATTTGCTTTCATTGTATGCAAAAAAAGATGCAATAAAAGCGAATGGTGACTCAGTCCCTAACATCTCTTTTAGTGTTTCATGGAAGAGAGAAAATCATACGGGTTTGTAACAACAATAAACAACGACAGAATTTAAATTTTTAGGTGTACCATCCCATTAACCTGCCCAAATTCTTACCTGATATTTAAAGTTCGCCCGTTTGTGAACTACTGTGTTAGCAGCCGGTTGTTCCTCTCCTCTATACATCTTCTCTGCGGCCAGGGAAATCACATGACCCTTGTTGCATTGGCTTATTCCTCTCAATCTTTGACATTGACTCAATCAAAGACATTGAAGCCCAGACTAGTGCTGCTTATTATTTTAATTTGAGCAGGAAGCTGTTTATAAATCAGAACAGATAGAATATATTATGGGCTGTGAAGCAGTTATCACTATAGTCTCTTAATCTAGTGGGGGTCTCTCTCTCCCTCCCTCTCTCTTTCTGTCATATATATAATGCCATGTATATAATCTAAAGATGTAAATATTCTCTATTTTTTGACTTACCATTAGCTGAACAGAATCTGAAACAGAAAGAAGCTTTTTGGAAACTCTGCGTCATTGTCTTTCCTCTTTATGGGTGAATCTCACGAAAAGCATGTCCTGGTCACATTTAACTCCAAAATCAAAAGAGAGGCTAAAAATCATGTTTTAGGATACAGTGATAATTCACATAAAGATAATGAAGATTATTTCAGGACAGTATTTTTTACATTATTGTCGTGACAATCAAACAAATTTTGCTTATTGCTCTTGAGTTTTATTTGATTATTTTTCTCAACATTAAAAAATAATTATTATTTTGAGATTTATGCATTTAAATTTCATAAACAAAATTCCATCCAATTGAATTAAGCTGTCTGAAAAAAGTTTTATTTAACTTGATTTTTTATTTCTTTTAAAAAATGATTACACAACTCAATATTATGCCATATTATTACATTAAAATGCATAAATCTTAAAAATAGGCTTAAATCTTTTTTCTCATTAGATTCTCATTACTGTAATAAAGTACGTTTTAAATGAATATGGTATTAAATTAAAGGTAGTACTACAAATAATATAGTGATATAAAGGTACTTTACAATTTAAATAACTTCTCATATTTTTCGCATTACTGTAATGAAATTTTAAATGTTTTTGTTTTACCGTATTAAGAATGTAGGGTTTAAATGAGCTTAATCATTATGAAAATAATGTCACAATACAAAATAAATAAATAAAAACATAAAAATAGGCTTTATTTCTTTATGCAAAAATATAAGTCCTCATTTTTTTTGTTTTCAATTTCGGGATGAAATATGACCTGGAAATAATCATGACGGGTGACGTGAGATTCACCTTGATCTGTTTCTCTCAAACACAATCCTCAAAAAGAAAAAGAAAAAATAAACCACTGAAAGTTGAAAGAAAAAAATAATTAGCATTTTAAAAACGATCAATACCACTGCAATCAGCTCTGTTCCAGTTAGCTTTGATTTTCATTTGTTTACCTATTTATATGTACTGAATATTTTTGTTTTGTTTAACATGTTGATGCTGTGTGGTTCAGCTGTGGAGAGATGGTTGATTGGCTATCAGTTCTGGGTAAAAGGTTGCCGATGTGGCAAATGCTTAACTGTGCGTGTGAGCCTGTGCACTATGCCATTCGCTACACAGACGGTCTTTACCAATAAAACATGGACACTTTGGCTTTAGAACCTGCCTGTGTGTGTTTATGCACAACTTTGATTAAAAGTGCTGCACGTAATGTTTTTGTTAATAGCATATAACATTTTTTAGCACTACCTGGCAAATATTACTGAAACAGGTCTTGTAAGAAATCACAAGCCAGGAGAGCAGCTTTCACTTTTTAGCCAATCAGAAGCATCCTCTACCTGTCAATCATTTTGCAAGGCTTGCTGACATCGGGTTTGCTGTCATGTTTTCAAAAGGTGGGGAATTGAGAAGAGGGTGTGGTCTAATTTAGAGGTCAACAGTGCGTCTCAATCAGCTCCCTAGGGCTTTTCTCAATCATAAAATGATTCGAGTGCACTGGAACGTTTGCGCCCTAAAACAATTCCCAGAATGCATCGTAAAAAAACAGGGAGCAACTGGAAATTTCTTTCAGATCGTTAGAAGACGAGCAAAAGTGTAAATCCATGAGGTCAGAATCTAATTTCTCTAGAAAAGAAAGAGTTATTAGAACAAGACTAAAAATACACTTCTTATTTCTTCATTTGTGTCATTTATCTTCCATAATGCAGGTTTTAATGCCAACAACGAAAATGCACAATAGTGTCATTTAAATAGCGATTTCATTTAATGTGCAGGCTTGTATTTGTGATTATGTCAAGTGTCCTAATGTTCAGTGGGTCAGCATCCATGCCAGTGCCCGTTCACGATACTGATTCACGACATTGCGAGCTAGGGAGCTGAATGAGACATGGCGTGAGTTTGACAGGAGGAAGTGAAGCGTTCATTGATCGACTAGAGTTCTGTGGATTACTTTTATGTTGCCTAAATGTGACTTTTGGACCGTCAAAGTGCCGGCACCTGTTTTCTTGCATTTTAAGGACCTGACAGAGCTCGATCTTCTCCTAAAAATCTTCATTTGTGTTCTGCTGAAGAAAGACAGTCATGCACATCTGGGATGGCATGAGGGTAAGTGAATAATGAGAGAATATTCATTTTTGGGATAACTATTCCTTTAGAAGAAGAAGCCTTTATTTTGGTCACACATTATACATACATTTTTGGATATATATATATACACAGTGAAATGTATTTGTTTTCACATGTCCCAGCTAAGCTGGGGTCAAGCACCTTGCTCAAGGGCCCAACAGTGGCATCTTGGCAGTGCTGAGGCTTGAACCCCAGACCTCTGGTCAGTAACCCAGAGCCTCAACCACTGAGCCACCACTGCCCTAAACTTTAACTTTGAGATATTACGTATACGTAGTAATTATACATAGTTGTCAAAAAGCCTTCAGCATGTCACAAAAGACTAAATCCACAACGTGCAATTAAGGTGAAGAAATGTGTGATGCAGAAGTTTCCTTTAGAATCAAAGCACATGCTTGTCATGTTCAACTTAAAAGAGGGAAGCCTCATGTTTTGGGCAACAGGAAGTGGTTTAAATTCCAACAATTTACTGTGATAAACCATTTAAATGTTTAGAACACTTTTAAAGATTATTAGAAGGAAATTAACCTGTTACCAACCATTAAAAATCAAGTTTTCACTCTGGAACATTTGCAAAAAATGAAAAAAAAAAAAAAAAAGTGTGTGTTCGGTTTTTGTTTTCATTCCTTGGAACATTTTGCACTTGCGATAAAAAAGGACCGGGAAACGTGTCCTGAAGAGCACACGAGTTGACACACAACACAAAATTACTTGGTTGCTTTAGCAATTGTGATTTTCATCTCACATTTGATTTTTATGACACTATCGGTTAGGTTTAGGTTTAAGATTTAGGGTCGGTTCTTTTTCAACTGTTTGAAAGAAAATGTAATTTGCTTTTTGCGTCACACAATGGCCATTTCACCTCAGAACTGCCGTGATACGTGTTATGAACCATATAATATCATTTTGCAAAAATGTCCTCACATTGACCTGATTGTGGCGACATGAGATCCGACTCTATAATTTTAGTGCTTCGTTTTTAAACGTCTCTTGAATTTAGCCAATATTCACAAAGCACATTGTGATCGCCACAAGTGAGTCTGTATTCAATGTAGTCTTGATGTGATATTCGCCATCGTAACTATGCACAATTATTAAGATAGTTGCATTTTATTCTTTGCATTTTGCAAATAATGTTGCGCCCCTCCCACCCATTTTGTTTTTGGTTGAGAAGCCACTGATCGATTTGAGCCTCTCTGATTCTCAATCAAACCTATACACCCATTATATGTTAATATTGAACACGATTAGCTTCTGAATATTCCTAAAAGTCTCATCCCCAATTGGTCACCCCAGGAAACTAGACATTTTTTCAACATACATACAGAAAATAACCAAGAAGGAACCACAATGTTCACGCCGTTTGCTTGTAGGGTTTAGTCCCAGTCTCGCTGTGGTCTCACCTATACCACATACACTTCCTGCATACCACTCCCTGTTCTCGTTGCAGCGTTACCATGGCAACTGTGAAATGTGGGAAACCCTCTGTCCTTCAAAGGGGGAGTGAGGGGGTGCTGGTAATCAAGTGATTGAAAACAGCAATAGCGCATCAGCATGTTCTGAGCTAGTGTTTTCACTCTTAGAAATCATCTGCAATTAGATTGCTTGCAAGCAGTGAAATTGCATGTAAACTGTAGACATTACTGTATTTTTCCACTGTCCTTCTGCCTGGCGGACTGTATCCCTGTATTTTAATAATTACATTATTTACTGACATTTTTGTCTAGATGGCTTTTCTGAAGCTGTCTACGCTGCAAATGCAGCTTTGTCGATGCGTTATACTTATTTTTTAAAGGGAATGTGTCATTGTGAAAGTATATTGTGCTTTACATTGTTACTTGGTGACTGCATAACTGTCTGCACTGGATGAGGTCACATCCCTGTAGTTGTAAATGTTGGGTTTAAAATACTGGCTTGTTATATTTTATTCTTACTATTTGGAGACATTTACATTTATGCATTTGGCAGATGCTTTTATCCAAAGCGACTTACAGTGCACTTATTAAAGGGACAATCCCGCCGGAGCAACCTGGAGTTAAGGGCCTTGCTCAAGGACACAATGGTGGTGGCTGTGGGGATCGAACCAGCGACCTTCTGCTTACCAGTTATGTGCTTTAGCCCACTACACCACCACCACTCCGAGTGGAGACCAACTAATTGTGTGCTCAGGTCATATCGGAATTACCGAAATAACGGTAACAATAGTCAAAAATGTGAAAAACTGAGTTTAAATGTGTGTATATATATATATATATATATAAATACATTTAAACTCAGTTTTTCAAATTTCTTGACAGTTAAATGTAGAAAACATTGCCAGAATAAAGTAGCAAGTTTAGCTTTTATTTCTTTCATCACATTCCCAATGAGTCAGAAGTTTAGATACACTTTGTTCGTATTTGTTAGCATTGCCTTTAAATTGTTTTACTTGGGTCAAATGTTTTGGGAATCCTTCCACAAGCTTCTCACAATATGTTGCTGGAATTTTGTCCCATTCCTCACACACGCTATTTCAGTTCTGCACACATATCAGATTGCGGTCAGGACTTTGTGATGGGCACTCCAATACCTTGACTTTGTTATCCTTAAGCCATTTTGCCACAACTTTGGAGGTATGCTTGGGGCCATTGTTCATTTGGAAGACCCATTTGTGACCAAAATTTTACTTCATGGCTGATGTCTTGAGATGTTGCTTCAATATATCCACATAATTTTCCATCCTCATGATATCATCTATTTTGTGAAGTGCACCAGTACCTCCTGCAGCAAATCACCCCCACAACATGATGCTGCACCCCCATGCTTCACGGGTGGGATGTGTTCTTCGGTTTGCATGCATCACCCTTTTTCCTCCAAACATAACAATAGTCATTATGGCCAAACATTTCAATATATGTTTCATCAGACCAGAGCACATTTCTACAAAAAGTGAGATCTTTGTCCCCATGTGCACTTGCAAACTGTAGTCGGACTTCTTTATGGCAGTTTTGGAGCAGTTCTTCTTTCTTTGCTGAGCAACCTCTCAGGTTATGTAGATATAGGACTCGTTTTGCTGTGGATCTAGATACTCATCCACCTGTTTCCTCCAGCATCTTCACAAGGTCCTTTGCTGTTGTTCTGGGATTGATTTGCACTTTTTACACCAAACTACGTTCATCTCTAGGAGACAGAATGAATCTCCTTCCTGAACAGTATGATGGCTGTATGGTCCCATGGTGTTTATACTTGTGTACTATTGTTTGTACAGATGAACGTGGTACCTTCAGATATTTGGAAATTGCTCCCAAAGATGAACCAGATTTGTGGGGGTCCACAATGTTTTTTCTGAGGTCTTGGCTGATTTCTTTTGATTTTCCCATGATGTCAAGCAAAGAGGCACTGAGTTTGAAGATAGGCCTTAAAATACATCCACAGGTACACCTCCAATTCAGTACACCTCCAATCAGAAGCTAATTGGCTAATTGTCTAAAGGCATGACATCATTTTCTGGAATTTTCCAAGCTGCTTAAAGGCACAGTTCACTTAGTGTATGTGAACTTCTGACCCACTGGAATTGTGATATAGTCAATTAAAAGTGAAACAATCGGTCTGTAAACAATCATTGGAAAAATTACTCATTTCATGCACAAAGTAGATGTCCTGAATGACTTGCCAAAACTATAGTTTGCTCATATTGAATGTTAAATAATTTGTTTTAATGACTTCAACCTTAATGTATGTAAACTTATGACTTCAGTTAAATTGTACTTGACCCAGCCCATTAGCACTTTGCTTGTGCAGTTTTACCAAACCCACTTGCGCCTAGACTTAGCGCATGACATGCTTGTACGATAATACCAAAACATCATGGCCATGCCCATTGATTTTGTGCGTATGATTTATTGCATTGTGCTGCACTTCCATAATGCCCAATATCCATTAAACACTAACTATCCAGATAGCAATATAGACTTGGGCCAAATTTGGCAACATTTCTGCAGTGAGTTTGACCCACATACCACATGGCATTACAGTGCAAGATTGGCCCAAAGTCACTTTATATAAAAGCCAACCAATATTTACATTTATGCATTTGGCAGACCCTTTTATACAAAGCGACTTACAGTGCACTTATTACAGGGACAATCCCCCCAGAGCAACCTGGAGTTAAGTGCCTTACTCAAGGACACAATGGTGGTGGCTGTGGGGATCGAACCAGCGACCTTCTGATTACCAGTTTACCAGTTATGTGCTTTAGACCACTACACCACCACCACTCCAATATGGCAGCAGCCTCAAGATACTGCCAAATGATGCCATTGTTACCTGTAGTGCTTTCTTTGTTCTTGAACATATAGATGCAAAATAATGAATTAATGTAGCAATACATGTTTTGCTGTTTTCGACAACAAAACCATTTTGTTGCTGTAGAAACTAATAACTTCCAAGGTCTGAGGACATGAACTGCAAATAGAGTCTCTGAGGTGCTGTTTCGACACAGCATGAATGCAACATAATTGTATTGTTTTACCAATGGGTTTATATCTGCAACTAAATGGCATTTATGAAACTATCTATTAGTGCAAAATGCAGCCCTTTGATGTGTTTACTGGGTAATTCCATAGTAGTAGGCCTACTTATTGACTGAGTGACTAGTTAACATTGGTTTCCAAAGGTTTGTTCTGGGTAAGGGCATGATTTAGACTGCTGGCTTGTTATCTTTCTTGTCATATTTAAAGTACAGATGCACTCTTTACATTTCTCACAGAGAGATTTGTTGTATCATTTACACCAGATTATAACCTGTTTATTGCCAGTTGTTCTTAATCAGATTCAAGCGCTTGGCATCTGTGAGCATTGAACGACTGCATCAGTAGTGAGGCCTCTGTTTCCATGACAACCACAGGCTGAAAATAGCCCTCCCTCCTTTCTCTCTCTCACTCTAACATGCATGTATTTGTCTCTGAAGACATGCCAATGTTTTTCTCCTTTTCGCTGCTGTCTGTCTCTCCCCTCCTCTCCTCCCCTTTGCTTTCCAAACCTCACCTCTCCACTCTCCCCTTCCTCTCAGCAGATATATAGTAGCTCAGTTGTCATGGAAACCGCTAGAAACTATGGTGGTGGGTCTTACAGCATCGCCTTGGCAGCACCATGCGGCTCATCACAACTGCATGATTTCTGCATCTGAATACAGTAAATTGGCCAAGTCGGCCTGAAAGGACATCGTTTTGTGTTTATTAATCATTATTTCTGCCACAGTTGACATCTTCAATATCTTCCTATTTAAACACTATTTATTTCCAACACAGCAAATAAAGTTGCAGTTATTGGGTGTAAATATTCTAGCCAGATGATTTTGCTTTGAAGAAAACCTTCAGGCAAACATATAATGTAATCGATCACCTAAGAAAGATTTGAAAATTTGTGATAACATTTTGTCTGCTACACCTCGATAGAAAGATTGCGTTTATCATTCCATATTAAAAACCATTGTTTTTGAACATGCATAATTGTCCGTAGCAAGTAACGTCACTGGTTGCTATAGTTTTGATAAAAATACTTCTCACTGGAGCTGAATACAGTCAACCGAGCATTTATTCAAATCCTTGCACAGCTACAAAATCAGAGCAAGAGTTAAGACCATGTGACCCATTAGAATAAGCAGGAGTTATTTCATTCATACAGAGAGTCTGTCAAACATGAATCATTTTATTGTTTTCAACAGATGTCAGTTGCTCTTCATTTCATCACTGATGCTGATGCGGCTGCCATTTGTTTACTCCTCTATTGGTAAAGCCGAGTTCAACAGAGAGAAATAGAGAGATTCAATCCAGTGAACAGACTTACCAGGTGTCAGGTCGCTTAAAAAGGTACCATGTTAGTACTGTGGTATTCCTTGAAGTGCTTTGGAGTAATATGTATGGAAAATATCATGGTATTTAAATATGGCAATCCTTTTGTACCATGCTATATTTCCAAGTACCATGATATTACCTCCCGATACCCCCACTGTGCCATAGTACTGGCGCAACACTTTGTTTTCACTGGTGGTTTCATGATTACATTCTCTGATTGTGAATTCCTGCTTCTCTCATGCAAAATAAATAAATAATAATAACACTAAAAATATCTTCAAATATTTAATTGTAAAGAACATTTGTAAAGTATGTAATTATCCAACATGGTAGTATTTGATGTACTCAATCTAATTTATTCTGATTTTAATAATAATAATTTAAAAGTGTCCGGACAGGATGATTTTCATTACTACTGTATATTACAGTAATGATAATTATATAATAATAATAAAAATAATATGAATGTTACATTTATACATATACTGCATAGACAGACAGACAGACAGACAGACAGACAGACAGACAGATAGAAAATACAGACAGACAGACAGAAAAGACAGACAGACAGATAGAAAAGACAGACAGAAAGACAAATAGATGACAGACAGACAGAATGAAAGAAAGACAGACAGAATGAAAGAAAGACAGACAAATAGATGGTAGACAGACAGACAGATACATAGATAGATGGAAAAGACAGACAGACAGACAAATAGATGACAGACAGATAGACAGATAGAAAAGACAGACAGACAGACAGAAAAGACAGACAGACAGATAGAAAAGACAAATAGATTACAGACAGACAGACAGACAGAAAAGACAGACAGACAGATAGAAAAGACAGACAGACAGACAAATAGATGACAGACAGACAGACAAATAGATGACAGACAGACAGATAGAAAAGACAGACAGACAGACAGACAAAGACAGACAGAAAGATAGAAAAGACAAATAGATGACAGACAGACAGACAGACAGACAGACAGATAGATAGATAGATAGATAGATAGATAGATAGATAGATAGATAGATAGAAGGACAGACAGACAGATAGACAGACAGACGGTTGGACAGATAGATAGAAGGACAGACAGACAGATAGACAGACAGACAGAAGGTTGGACAGACAGACAGATAGATAGAAGGACAGACAGATAGATAGACAGACAGACAGAAGGATGGACAGACAGACAGATAGATAGAAAGACAGACAGATAGACAGACAGACAGAAGGTTGGACAGACAGACAGACAGATAGAAGGACAGACAGACAGATAGACAGAAGGATGGACAGACAGACAGATAGATAGAAGGACAGACAGATAGATAGACAGACAGACAGAAGGATGGACAGACAGACAGATAGATAGAAGGACAGACAGACAGATAGACAGACAGACAGAAGGTTGGACAGACAGACAGATAGATAGAAGGACAGACAGACAGATAGACAGACAGACAGACAGATAGACAGACAGACAGATAGACAGACAGACAGACAGATAGATAGAAGGACAGACAGACAGATAGACAGACAGACAGACAGACAGAAGGATGGACAGACAGACAGATAGATAGAAGGACAGACAGATAGATAGATAGAATACATGTTTTTTTTTGCAGCCAAGCATACAAACTTCTTCACATGACCTGCATTCCTCTGGATTTCCAGAAGTTCACAATTTTTCAAAAGCTGAAAGTTTGATGACAGATGCATATTTTGGAAAATATGAGGAAGCCATCAAATGTGAGCGGAAATGCGTGTAACATATACAGTATGTTATGCATACAGAATTTAAATTCTGAATGCTCCAAAATATTAGTATGAAAATGAAACACATAACCTCATTACATCAGCCAGTGGCATTCCTAAAAAAGAGAAATGTGAAATCAGGCATTTTTTTTACATAAAACGTCTACATGTTTTCAGCATCTAAAGTTTGCAGTCAGTATGACGTTAATTCACAGTAAACATATTCAGAAGTAACTTAATATCTTGTTATTTACAGTTGCATAACATCATTGTGTATTCATATTCTTTATTAGTGTCATGTAAATGTACCATTATAGTGTTATCAGATAACCTGTTGTATAGTTAGAATATGTATAATTTTGTGCAATGGTGATACAATCATACCTGAAAACATGACACAGCAGTTTAATGAAGGAAACATGAAGGCATTCCTGTATTACAGGCGCCCTCTAGTGAGATATTACTGTACTGCGATTACAATTGTGAAATGCAATTTCAACACACACATATTTGGGCATATTACCTCTGATTCCCACTTTGCACTCCACCTCATCTTCACTGAGTCCATTTACAGCCTTGCAGGTGTACTTTCACCATCAAATGTGCTGGGTTTGCAGATATTTAGAGTCAAATCTCCCTGGATATTCTGCATCAAGAAGTTTGGATCATCACCTTTTATCATCTTGTTCTTCATCCAGATAATCTTTGACTGGACAGAGTTTTTACTTTAAGTTGTATGTTAAAAGATTTTGTCCACATATTAAATACAGTATGTTCAAATATGATATGTACGGAAGCCCTGAACCGCAAGGTGGAAATACATCACTAGGTGATTTTATCTCTCTCTCTCTCTCTCTCTCTCTCTCTCTCTCTATATATATATATATATAACTCAACGCTTTTAACTCTATGACGAGAAACATAGAGAGAGAAAAGGCCGTGGCTGGCCGGCTTGCTCCCATGCCAAGTCATGTCACCTGTTCCCACCTCAGGGGTGCTGGAACCCTAAGGTCTGTATATGAGAACTTTTTGTTGGAGGCGTTGGGGAGGTTTACATGCGGCCGATACAGTTGCTTCTAGCACGAAACAGCCTGCTTGCACCTGTGTCAGCAGTTCATGTAACACAGTTTAGTGTATGCCGTATTTAAATGGGACACCATGTGTCACTGCAAACGACACAAGGTCGAGTGAGTGACAGAAGGGGAAAGTCATGGTTACCTGTTGTAACCTCCTTTCCCTGATGGAGGGAACGAGACGTTGTGTCCCCCTTGCCATGACACTACTCCTACCACTGTAACGCGCCATACCATATTCTCGGCTCCTCAGTGCAAAAACCTGACTGACCAACGCACGCCTGCTTCCCTTTATATCCGTATGTCCGGGGCAGGACATGCAAATTCTGTCTGCCAATTTCTCATTGTCCTTTTCTCAAGTTCAGAGGTATGTGTGGCTCTCAAGAAAGATCCCTTGTGTCACTACAATCGACACAACGTCTTGTGTGTGTGTGTGTGTGTGTGTGTTGGGGGCAGGGTTGTACTAGCTTGTTTGGACTCTACACCCCTGGTTTGCGATATCTGGTGATCATCCTGAAACCCTTTCCAACAAATATTGATGTGATTTGGAAAAATATAATTATGTACTAAAAAACAAGCATTGGTACTATAGATTGATAGAATAGAATCCTTCATTTTGGTCACACATTATACATAAATTTTTTGCATATGTACAGACAAATGTATTTGTTTTCACATATCCCATCTAAGCTGGGGTCAGAGTGCAGGGTCAGCCATGATACGGTGCCCCTGGAGAAGATAGGGTCAAGGGCCTTGCTCGAGGGCCCAACAGTGGCATCTTGGCTTTGGCTTTAACCCCCGACCTTCTGTTCAGTAATACAGAGCCCCAACAGCTGAATCACTACTGCCTAAAATTAATTTAGTATATTTACCATGGACATGAAATGTACACGCAATTATAGAACATATGGGTGTCATGTGCATCCCTCAGATGGACACGTTTGGAGCGTCTCACAGGAACTCCGCATTTTAGTATGCTTTGTCAAGTTAAATGTAGCGGAAACTTTGAAAATCACGTCTAAAGATTCTGTAGTGCTTACTCCTGAAGTGTGATACTCATTCTGTGCCTGCGCTGCTTGTGAGGTGGGTTGAGATGCGCTGCAACATATTGATGTGGCTCATAAAAACAGATATACTTCAAGCTTGAATTGCTGGTATGCTATGAAAATCCATACTTTAATTATGGAATTTACGCACTAAATGAATGCATTAAATCAACAGCCCTAATATATATATATATATATTGCTCATATAATGTGCAACAGTTCACTAATGAAGAAGCAGGTGTTGAAATAAGTGCAAACTCTGAGAACAATGTGTTTGGCATGTTACAATCGTGATAGAATATGATGATCATGATGTATTGCGATATATTGAGACTTAGGGCTGGGCATTGATACTGAATTCCGTTTTTATCAACGGATCTGATTCACTTGAAGATCATCTTACATATTAGGTCAAATTAATTCAGGATTAAAAAATATTCTAAGAGAAGTTTCAGCTTTCTACATGTATCTTCACTCTCTGTCACTCTGTACATGTAGGGCAGAGAAGGTCATTTTGGCTTTGAGACATTATATCACTTTGGCATTTTGACACATTTACACACACACCAGACACAAGATTGATGGATTTATGTGTCTGTTCTGTTTTTGTAAAGCCAACCCAATGACAGCCATGTACCACACACACACACACACTAGCTATGATCATCTCCAGTAAATCATCACCAGGGTGGCTGACTGGCCATTGGGAGCACCGTGACTTTCCCCGGTGTCCCGGACGCAAAACAGGACTTAAATGGGCTGCTGGATTGGGCCTTAAAAATTAAGATCCAAAAAGAAAAGTTTGTTCAGAACCAGAGCCTAAATTGAAGTTCCTAAACGTAATTTCGGGAGGAGCGAGTCCATCTAATCATTCAATTAACAGCCAGAGTATATAAGTAACTGTTTATCTCTCTTCTGTCTCAGCTGTTTCCAGCATCCCTCCACCACCCCAACTCCACCTTTAACCTAGGCATGTGCCCCACTTACTCATCTCCTATTAATAGTCCAGGGGGGGATCCTACAGAGCTCGAGTTGAAGCTACTTCATCAAGCTCCTCTTCCATGAACAGCAAGCCAAATAAGTTTATCCTTAATAGCTTAAAGATTATATGGGCAAACGAACTCATGAAAGGATATGAACATTTCTTTAATACTTCTGGGGTAATACAGTAGATGCTCCAACTTTGATAAAATAAAACAATAAAAAACTTGTTTTTCCAATTTATGGCACCCTTGGCATATAATGCAACAAGAGGTGCTGAAGTCAACTGATTTTAGTAACAGACCTACCAATCTTGGTGTCAAAATTAAATAATGACGTTGACACCTTTTTTTTTATGGTCTTTCACATATAGTTGTGCTCTTAAATCATAAGTGAAAATGGGATTACTCAGTACACGTGTGTCCATGGCATTTCATATTTTGCCTTTCATTATCATTTATGTAGTTCTTTCAGTAGAAAAAATGGAGTCAGGGACCTCTGGTTGAGTTGACATGGAATGACCATTTCAGTTTTTGGCAAGTCTTTATAAAGAGAGTGGGGTAAAACTTGTATGTGTCATTTGTATCGGTTTGCATTACCTTTTTGCTCTGTGTGTCTTTCTGTTTATTGGTGCGTTTGAAGTTTTGTCTTTATTTAGCCAACGTTTGACACTGGCAACGCCCTCCTCACTGTTTCTAATGGCCTCTACATGAGATAACTATTTAAGAGCCACTGCGTTCAGCACACTGACCACATACATGAACACAGACATAATCAAGCTCTCACAAATATACCCCTCAAACAAAACAGCAAAATGCCTTCAAGCTCAAGAACAATGACACCTCAAACCAAGAAGCCAGGTAAACCTTCACAATTATATAACTAATATACAGTAAATCTCAGCATGTTTCTTTTCCAATGATGTTGTTAAATGCATTTATGTTTTTTGAATCACATTTTAAAAAATGTTTAAGGGTTTCCATTGCTATACATATTCTGAACGTAAGTGATTTTAGATCAAAATAATAATCAGTGGGAGTGGTGGTGGTGTAGTGGGCTTAAGCACAGAAATTGTAATCAGAAGGTCACTGGTTCGATGCCCACAGCCACCACCATTGTGTCCTTGAGCAAGGCACTTAACTCCAGGTTGCTCCGGGGGGATTGTCCCTGTAATAAGTGCACTGTGAGTCGCTTTGGATAAAAGCATCTGCCAAATGAATAAATGTAAATGTAATCAATAGGAAGGGTAAATGAGAGCACAGCAGCTGTTATCATAGTAAACTAATTAATGCTAGTCAATTACAGCTCAGATAATAATCTGATAAGAATTTAAATGTGCCAGTTTGAAATTTCAAATCAATAAGCTTTATTGTTGTTGTTATTGTTTTCAAAGTTGAAGCATTTATATTACCAGAAGTATTAAAGATATTTTAATTATTGACGCTGACTATCACACCTGGAGATGTGAGTTTGAAACCAGGGCGTGCTGAGTGACTCCAGCCAGGTCTCCTAAGCAACCAAATTGGCCCAGTTGCTAGGGAGGCTAGAGTCACATGGGGTAACCTCCTCGTGGTGGTGATTAGTGGTTCTCGCTCTCAATGGGGCGTGTGGTGAGTTGTGTGTGGATCGTGGAGAGTAGCATGAGCCTCCACATGCTGTGAGTCTCTGCGGTGTCATGCACAACGAGTCATGTGATAAGATGCGCGGATTGACGGCCTCAGAAGCGGACGCAACTGAGACTTGTCCTCCACCACTCGGATTGAGGTGAGTAACCGCGCCACCACGAGGACCTACTAAGTAGTGGGAATTGGGCAAGATATTTAATATTGTTTCAGATTCTGGTTCAGAACAAACTTTCCTTTTTGGGTCTTCATTTTTAAGGCCCTATATGGGTAAATACCAGTGATTTGGGGACTCTCAAATAAATCCTGACCATAAAAAATACATAAATGTAATTCTGATTCAATGAATCGTTTATAAGAAGATAAGGTTGTTGTTTTTTTTTAATGAATGAAAAAAAGCACTGATACAAATCAGCCAAACTGATGATGTATGAAGTGTGAATTGTCCAGATGGATATAATGAGTTTTGGGCTGGTCTATCGTTGGGCTATTGGTAGACGCCACCTTATTAATCAGAACAGAGGTGTTGAAACTTGGCTATTGGGTCAGTCAGTCACTCTTACACACATTCATACACACAGTACATACCACTCAATCTTGCTATTCCCGGAGGAATGTCCTTGATGGCCTAAACCTGTCAAATGTCAAAGAGATGGCCATTTCATGTTAAGCTACAAGCTCAAACAGCCACACACACACACACAAAGCATTTGAAGCATTACTTGGACAAGAAGTAAAAATGTCCCCATAGTTATTAATTCAATAGTATATCCATTATCATGTTTAAAATAACACCACAGTGGTGTATGATGTGTGTAGCACAGATCTGCTCTCTCTTTACTGATTAAATGAAAATCAAATCTTTTCATTCTTCTTCATTCTTCAAGGCAGGAAAATTAAAGACAGAAATACTCCTGCTGGTAAGTGCAATATTAAACATCCGTCTAAACTTTGAACTTTTATGAATTGATGATATTACCATTAACATTACGCAGAATTCGAATTCCATGCAAATGTTTCTTACTTTTTCCCTTTTTCAGAGAAGCTGCCAGTTTACGAGCCCAACATCCCAGAGCCCACATCCAGAGAGGAACTGATCCAATGTGAGTCACACAGTACAGGACCTTTTCATGTCTCCATCACAAACAGTTTGTCTTAAACTTAAAGTAATAGTTCACCCCAAATTATAATTCTCTTATCATTTATTCACCCTCATACAGTCTCAAAATCATATTGTACTTGACTTTGTCTTCTGTGGAACACAAAGATATTTTGATGGATGTTTGATGTGTTTTTGTCAATAGGGACCAAAACGGACGTAAAGGCAGCATAACGTCAATCGAGTGGTCTAATGTATGTCTTCTGAAACAATATGATCACTTTGGGTGTGAAACAGACCCAAATACAACTCCTTATTCACAATAAATCTTCACATCTGTAGTCACGGCGCAATCTTGAGAATAGTCGTTACCCTTCTTTGCACTTAATGCATGCATCAAGGGTGAGTAAATGATGAGAGAATTATCATTTTTGGGCAAGCTATTCCTTTTGACATGTTATTTTTATGTCCTAACATTACAAATTTGCAGGACGCAAATTTGACACAAGAGATATTCCAGGTGTTCCTTCATTTTTTAATCTCTATAATCCAAATGTTTAAAAGAAAACATGTTTTCTTCAGAATTTTACATTTTGTGTGATACTCAATTTTAGAGGTGGACCGATTCATTTTTACTGATTAATCAATGCCGATAGTTGCTTTTTGGAACAATCGTTATCGGCAAAGTTTCCTTTTTATTCCACTGTGTTGCTCATGTGGCCGGCGCTGGTGAACTATAAACATTCATGGACACCTCGTGAGGATTTCCTGTATCAAAATATTTTGTCACCGACAATGTTCATGTTTATGATTATCATCACTGCAATGCATATTTTGGTATTTTAATGAGTAGATAATCAAGTGTTCTAAATTGAAACAAGGACATGAAAAGAGCAATGCAAAGTATATTGAAACCTCCCCATCAGCACATAAAACACATCTTGTCTCCAACTTCATATCTTGTGAATAATAATAAACTTAATACTTATTCAACTTAATCTGTTGAGATATATATATATATATAAACACTGGCAGTTCTAGCTTGTTTGGTGCCCTGGGCGAAACCCTCTTCAACCTGCCCCCAATGTTGTTGATGGGTGGGGGGTTTGGTTGTGCCTACAGCGCCACTGGACAGGTCACCTCCGCCTTGCATACCATGGTGCTCCTGCAAGTTCACCAAGCCAAGGCACTTAAAGATCTGCACTTGGGTAGTCCTGACCTGACGTGCTGCAGGAACTGCGCTCTGCCACCAACTTCACTCTCAGAGCCACAAAGGTCACAGCACGGGCACTCAGGCAGGCAATGGCCACCCTCGTCAACTATGGCTGAACCTGGGCGAGATGCGCAAAGTTGACAAAGCCTGCTTTCTCAACGCCCCCGTTTCCCAGCTTGGTCTCTTCGAGGACACAGTCGACACCTTCGCCCAGCAGTTCTCGCCGGTGAAGAGGCAGATGGAAGCGATTTCTCACATCATGCTGCGGCGCCACCTCAGCGTGGTCCGCGACCCGTCTGCCCACCAAGGCGTCCCCCTACAGCTTCGTCCAAGCAACAGGCAGCTCCGCCTCAACCCGGGCCCAGCTCTCAGCCCCAGCGTCGAGCGCCCCGCAGGTGGCGTATGCACCCCATCTCCAGGACCTCCTCTAGAACCCGGAAAGCTCCTAAGCGCCCCTGAGACGGAAGACGCAGGCAGTCAGATGTTCAGCTCCGGAGCTGGTGCCAAGACTACTCCGTCCCCCGATGGAGGCCTGGGAGGAAAATCCATATTTTCCTTTTCCGCACCTCCTTCGGACTGCGGTACCCAAATTGTCAATATAAGAGCTATTTCCTCACTTTCTGGGTCATCTAACCGGTCTGTTCCGTTCTCACGGTGCCCCGTCACCAAAAACCTAGAGTCCCGGTCTCCAAGACGCAGATACATCGCCTCCGGACCCACGACTGCCCATCCCCGGTGCCTGGATCAAGGTAAGTTCTTTGAGTCTTTTCTCAGCACCAAAGCCCCCCCCGCTGCGAAGCCCCAACCAGTACATCAAAAATGATTGTCCCCTTAGTGCCCCTCGCACGGAGCTTGGATGCATGGCTCTCGCCATCCAACCCGTCACACTGGTTGGCCAGGACCATCCGACTCGGCTACGCGATTCAATTTGCTAGGCTCCCAGCTGAGATTAAGAAGGGTTTCTACAGCCCTTACTTCATTGTACCCAAAATAGGCAGTACCCAAAATAGGCCAATCTTGGACTTGCAAGTTCTCAACCAGGCTTTACACAAACTCCCGTTCAAAATGCTCACGCAGAAACAGATTCTAAACTGCGTTCTGCATTAAGATTGATTTGCAGTGGTAGATCTAAAGGACGCATACTTTCACGTCTCCATTTTTACCTCGACATCGACCCATCCTACGGTTCGCGTTTGACAGCCAGGCGTATCAGTACAAGGTCCTCCCCTTTGGCCTGTCACTTCGCGGCTTCACCAAGGTTGCAGAGGGGCCCCGGCTGCATTGGCACATCAATTGCCAACTCGCCCACAATATCCTCCTTTGGAGTCAGCAGTGACTCAGGGCAGCGGAGAGTGGAGGCTCAACCCCCAGGCGGTCCAGCTGATTTGGGACTGGTTCGGCATGGCACAGGTAGATCTCTTTGCTCCCAAGACAATTCCCACTGCCCGCTCTGGTACTCCCTAACGAAGGCCCCTCTTGGGACAGACGCGCTGGCCCGGGGTCTGCGCAAGTACGCATTCCCCCAATGAGCCTTCTTGCACTGGTGCTGTGCAAGGTCAGAGAGGAAGGGGAACAAGTCACCTTAGTGGCTCCTTACTGGCCCACTCGGACTTAGTTCCGGGATCTCACGCTCCTCACGACAGCACCTCCCTGGCAAATTTCCCTGAGGAAGGACTTTCTTTCCCAGGGATGGGGCACCCTCTGGCAACCGCACCCAGACCTCTGAAACCTCCATATCTGGCCTTTGGATGGGATGCGGAAGATCTGAGTGACCTACCACCTGTGGTTGTAGACACCATCAACCAAGCCAGAGCTCCCTCTACTAGGCAGCTTTATACCCTAAAGTGGCACTTTTTCATAAATTGGTGTTCTTCTCGGTCTGAAGACCCGCAGAGATGCGCAGTTCGGTCAGTGCTCTCATTCCTGCAAGAGAGGTTGGAGGGGAGGCTGTCCCCCTCCACCTTGAAGGTGTATGTAGCTGCTATTTCGGCCCACCACGACGCAGTGGACAGTAAATCCTTGGGTAAGCATGACCTATTATCAGGTTCCTTAGAGGCGCCCGGAGACTGAATCCTCCCCAGCCAAGCCTGTTCCCCTCCTGGGATCTCTCAGTGGTCCTCTCGGGCCTTCAGAGACTCCCCTTCGAGCCTGGAGTTCAGTCCGGCAGATACTCATGTCATGCTAAGACTGCGACTGGGCTACGTGCCCAAGGTTCCTACGACCCTTCAGGCCAGGTCATTAACCTGCAAGCGCAGGTTTCTTTTACAGAAATACTTCCTTAAATCGCATCACAGTCATACCCTAACAATAAAATGTAGAGTTCTCGCAAACCAGCCACAAACTAGCCACAAATTTGCCACTCATTTTCACATGCAGGAGCTCGCAGAAAACCTTTGGCAACGATGGACAATTTGTTGCAAAGCTCATCTGCATGTGAAAATTATCAGTGGCGAATTTGCTGTAAATTTTCCATGAACACATGAGTTGTGTAAGGATTTTCATTTTGTAAAAAGTGACAGTTCAAGAGGTACTGCATAAGACAAATGACCCAGATGCAAACAAATTTACAGTGGTTATAACAATATTCACCAATCATTTCAATCTTAGACTGGGTCGATCTTTCATTGGATGAGCGAACTGCCAATAAAGTGCTGTGGCTGAAAGAGGGTGGAGCCAAGGTGTCCCGCATGACGAATGAGGTGTGCCCTTACCTGGACAGGCCAGAAAGATTTGAACACTGCCCACAGGTGAAACAAATTTACATTTGTGATTTATGTTAGTCAATTTATATTTTATTATTATACATGCGTAATTCAACATACATTTTAATTTAAAGACGACACAGATTGTTGATTGCCACAAATAATAATTTCCCTCATTTTAAAAACAAAAATAATCACAATTACAGTAAAGTTCTTACTTTGTTTTTCAAAGGGGTGGCCATGCAATGGCAAGTGATCAGTCTGTGGTGGCATAGAAATGTTTGGACAGCATTTTTGTATTGTCGGGGGGGTATAATGACAACCCGGACGGAGAGGTGAGGCGACCTTGGGGTGCGCACATGTTAAATTTGTACAGAGATGATTTCACCTCTAAAGATCTAAATTGTGCCAAAAAAATAACACAAAATGACCAAAACGGCAATTGTTAGTGGGGTGGTCAATATGGTGGCCAGACTTTGGTCCACGGCCACCCCTGACCACCCCCTAGCTCCGCCACTGGTCATGAAGCATTAAAATACACATTGTTTAAAATATATAGACACAAGATGTAATCTTTATACATGTTAACATGAGTTTTGTGTGATAAAATCGCTTACTAACCTTGTCTGTGTAAAGAGTTAACCAATTGTGCAGATTTGTCACCGTGACGACGTAACACCGTAAACACGGCAAGTGATTTTATCATATTAAAATAAAGAAGTACAGAGATAGTACACATTAAATACCATCCGAACATTATGTTTACATTGTGTGGCAATACTTTTGAAACAATGAGCTCCTTTTCTTGCACGTTCTTACACCGATTACGCTTAATAAGCTGAAAATGTGACAATGTTAATGGACATGTTATTTGTCAGTGACCTATTTCTGTTTCACACATCCACAGGATGCAATGATTGCATGTGTCTCTACAGGTACTGTGTAAGGAGTCTATCTGGGCATCACGGTGTTATTGGGAGGTACTATACTCCGGCTGGGTGTTTGTAGGTGTTACATACGAGGGTGCAGGGAGGAGGGCAGGCGGCTCTGGCCTTGGGGAGAACGAAGAATCCTGGGCTCTGGGTTGGGCCGGGTCCCGCTATGACGCCTGGCATAACGGAATAAACACCAGAGTGAAAGACGTGCCTCAATGCAGCACTATAGGGGTGTATGTGGATCAGCCCGCTGGACTGGTCTGCTTCTATGCTGTGGAGACAGAGGAAGATTCCAAGAAAAAGTATCTGAAACTAATTCACAGGTTTACGAATCCCATACAGGAGAAAATGCTGCCGGGTTTCTGGATGGGAAAACAGTCCTCCTGTTTAATCCTTAAGAAAGAGGAATGAGACACGGACAGGGCAAGATATTACAGATATGAATTGATATATATATCTATATATATATATATATGTTGGTTTGAAACACACTTGTTCAAAACCCTTTTTAATAAATGTCAGGTTGAGGCAAGTTGCCACAATGTTTCACATGTATACAGTTTAACAATTATGGATTTGTTGGCCAAATCAATAAATTAATTATGAAACAGAAAAAATATTAAAGGTCACACGACAAAATATCAGTTTTAATTATTTACTTAATTAAAAAGTGTGACAACTATTCCCCATCTCGTCTATAGCAAGCACTGTGTATATGTGTGTATTTATCACTTTGTGGGGACCAAATGTCCCCATAAGGATAGTAAAACCCAAAATGTTTGACATTGTGGGGACATTTTGTCAGTCCCCATGAGGAAAATACATAGGCTATATACTCTATATATAATTTATATATAGCCTATATATATGCTGCTCTGTCCAGTCTATATTAAGTTAGAACATGGTTACAATGTTTTCAGAGCAGTTCTGTGCTCCAGAACTCCCTCTCATGCTTAGAGTAACAGATGTGCTCTGAGTTTGTTTACGTGCGCTAAACGCTTTATTTACACTAAACTGGCGCATCCTGCGTGAAGCGTTTTTTATTATTATCTGCTGTAGCAGCATCTCAGTCTCCGCAAGAAACATAATAACGCGGAATACAAGATTGATTATAATTCTAACAGCTTTAACACTTGTAGAGTCCAGAAACATCTCTTACTCCAGTTTCCTGTCATTTGTTTACCTCTCACGAGAGAGCGTGTCGCCCTTATTACACTCCCCGCGGAAACAAGTGAAAGCGGAACTAATATTTACAACATCCAACAAAATGAAAAGGAAGGAACATACATACATTAAATCTATATCAAATATTTAGGTACTATAATATAATGCATTGCTAAATTAAATATAATAAAAAATATTTAAAAATTCACTTGTGAAATGGATTGGTGTGAACTGTTGATCAATGATTGACTTATGATCAATAATATGGTAGTAAACAATACATTGTATTCTAAACCGCTTTTTGTATTGTCTTATCAATGATGAACTCTTCTGCCACAAGAATCTAATGCATTTTAATTATCTGAATATTTTACACACACACACACACACACACACACATATATACCGGTATATAAAAAAAATATATACATAATTTTAAAATATTTAAACATAACTATACATAATTATTCCATCATTATATATTTAATTATTGTTATATGAGGGGCTTTCACAGCAAATATTTGTAAATGCGATTAATTAATCGGGACACCATGTAATTAATTCGATTAAATATTTTAATCGATTGACAGCCCTAATATATATATATATATATATATATATATATATATATATATATATATACATACATACATACATATATACATACATACATACACACACAAAGATCACCAACCGCTACACTACCGCTCCCCTTACACACACACACACACACACACACACACACACACATATATGTATATATATATATATATATATATATATATATATATATATATATATATATATATGCAGAGGTGTGTAGAGTAGCCAAAAACTGTACTCAAGTAAATGTACAATTACTTAAAAAAAAAATACTCAAGTAGAAGTAAAAGTACTGACATAAATAATTACTTGAGTAAGAGTAAGAAAGTATCCAATTAAAAGAGTAATCAAGTAGTGCGTAACTCCTTACTTTCACAAATGACATAATAGACATTTACTCCCCTATATTCCATTACATAAAACACATTTAACATGTATTACAGAATTATTATTATTATTATTATTATTAATGGAAATTCTGTCAACAGTCATCATCATGTTGTTCCAAACCCGTATGACTTTCTTTCTTCCGTGCAACACAATAAGGAGATATTAGACAGAATGTTTGCCTGAGTCACCATTTAATTTCAGTGAAAAATATATATATATTGAAAGTGAATGGTGATCTGAGACTAACACACAACACAAAGCGTCACATGGGTTTGTAACAACATGAGGGTAGAAAAATTATGTCAGAATATTAAATTATGGCTGAGCTATCACTTTAAATATATAGTTTACCCAAAAATGAAAATCCTCTCATCGTTTACTCACCCTCATGCCATCCCAGATGTGTGTGACTTCTTTTCTTCTGCAGAACACAAATTCTGATTTTTAAAAGATTATTTTAGCTCTGTAGGCCAAAATGTTGATGCTCCAAAAAGCACATAAAGGCAGCATAAAAGTAATCCATGAGACTCCAGTGGTTTAATCCATGTCTTCAGTAGTGATATGATAGATGTGGGTGAGAAACAGATCAATATTTGTCATTTTCAGCTACACAGCAGGGGGCGATATGCAGAAAATATGACTCACCAAAAACACAAGAAGAATGTGAATGTTATCCGTTTCTCATCCACACCTATCACATCACTTCTGAAGATACTGATTTAACCACTGGAGTCTCATGGATTATTTTTATGCTGACTTGTGTTTGTTTGTTTGTTTGTTTCACTTTAAAATGTTGCCACCCATTCACTTGCATTGTATGGACCTACAGAGCGGAGATATTCTTCTAAAATCATCAACATTCGTATTCAGCAGAAGAAAGAAAGTCATACACATCTGGGGTTGCATGAGGGTGAGTAAATAATGAGAATTGTAATTTTTGGGTGAACTATCCCTTTAAGGGCTCTTGTCAGATCTGGATGAATTTGTCAATAAGAAGAGAGGTTTGCAAACATTTCTAGTAATTATTACAGTGAAAACGTGTAAATGTCCCACAAGGACATTATATATAATGCTGAAATATAAACCAAATCAAGATCATGCTTTATTAATGCCTTCTTTTGCTATTTCATAGCTTTTAAAGTCCTGTGTGGATTCTTATTTCAGTGTAGTCACAGTGTCGTAAGTATTTATATCATTAGTTCTGTACAGCAGTAGTGCCGCTCTCTAAATGCAGAGTGTGCAGCCTACGTAGGGCACCAACTCCGGTCGCAGAACACTCGCTGTATCTGAAACCACCCCTTATCCACTATATAGTGCACTATTTCGAGTGTCCCCTATTTTGTAGGAGTGTCTGAATACTGAGTGAGCCACTCGTTCCCTACTTTTGTTCACTCAATCTTACCCACAATGCACTCTGATTTCAAGTGTACATTTGATGTACACTAGAAAATGGTTAATTTCACACAGTCCACCACAGGGAAGATGTACGAGCTGGGCGTTTACTGCTTCCTTCACTCCTGCAATGTTTTATTTCAAGCTGAATGTATTAAATGACTTTTTGACAAATCATTACTGGATTAAAATAACATAATAACATATACATACAGATCCATATTAAAATGTACTGTTTATTTGATCAAATGCGTTTTCTCTTTATATTAACACACAGTATATATATTAAAAATGGCAAACACATTGAAGATTTGTTGTATTAATATATTATTTAATAAGAATATCCAGTAAGGCCCAAGTATTTTAAAATGTAATATGTGACGTTGTTTCAGCGACAGCCCCAGAGCTCCGACACTCACGTCCGAAATTCACTAATTTCGTTCACTTACTGCTGAGATATGGTGCACTAACTGACATTCACTATATAGGAAGCAGTGAACGAGTGAACGATTGCGGACACAGCCACTCTCGTCGCCACGATTGTCTCGCGCACACACCTCACTGTGCACGCGCAGAAATGCTGTCTGTTCACACTCCTGTTGTTGATCACGTGAATGGCAGTGATTTACAGTTAACTTGGAGGTTTACATGGATTTATACAGTTAATCTGCCTGAATTTTACTAATTTAAAAATGTACACTTAAAAACAGATGTCATAAGAGCTCAGTTGCATTATCACCATGAAAATGACCCTCTCATTACACAGAAAAGCCCGCGTTAGAATTAGAGGCAAAATGGACCACAACTGCTGCCTTAAACTGGAGCTGTGATTGTAATCTTGCAATATCAGCTTGTCTTTATGTTAAATGATGGCATTGCATGTCACTGCTTTTTCCCCCCAACAGATGGCAACACATGTCCCTAATGCATGAAACATAGCAGCATGTTAATGAACAATTCAGTTTGCTTTTTACTGAAGTGAATGTACAAAAAAAGTGATATTAAAAAAATATATATTTTTATAAAAAATATTTAATGATGTCATTTTGACCACAAATTGTACCATTGTTATCCAGATATGAACAGAACAGTTTCGTATGACAGTTTTCTACACCTTTACTTCTTTGCAGAGAGAGAGAGAGAGTGTGAGTGAGAGAGAGAGTGTGTGTGAGAGAGAGAGAGAGAGAGAGAGAGAGTGAGTGTGTCGCACAGAGACAGTTTGCAGTTTCACATGGTCGCCTGTTGTTTATAAGTTGATATGGTGCAAGGGTCTTCATGTTATACAGTATTATTTTGCCAAGCTGATTGCACACTCAATTTGACCCTGCAGACATGAAAATGAAGTTTACTAAAGACAGAGAATATATAACTAACCCAGCCAAATTTTATTTGTTTTTATTTGTTTATTTATATATTTTTAGAACATGTGGGAAAGCAGAATAACGCTTTAGAAAACCATGTCTCAAATGTGATATGCTTGGTTTTGGAGTACTTTATCTCCTTTCATCCAGCAGACGGTTGGGTCGTCCAGACGCAACTTGTTTCCAGCAACGACATTGATGGTGTTCTGAGAAACCATGTTTCCAGCTGCATCAAATGGATCTTTGGAGGATCTGAAAGAGAGAGGAAACAGGAGAGTAGTTTCATCAACTTCAAGCACTTTCATCACTGTGGACTTCTAGAAAGAAACGTCTGGTTAAAACAGTAGTCACACTTACACTAGTTCATTTAATTATATCCTGCTAACAATGTCCAACAGTGCTTGTACATGTATCAAAGAAGATTTATGTCATTCAATCATGAGAATTCCCACCACAGTGTCATTTCCAGCACATCCCAAATTCTGGATTGTGTTTAATAGAATTCTGTGCTAGAAATGATGCTGATGGAAATTAATTTTTTTTACGTTTTTGAAATAAAATTGCCAATTGCTGGGTGCAAATCCACCCAGTCCTTTTTTTTTTAATCCCATTAATCATAAACACTTTGTGAAAAGGGGCATAATAGGTGCCCTTTAATGTTTCCTAAATACACACAATTAAAAATTAAAAATAATTTTGGCATAATTTGCCAAAATTACAGCTTGATTGAAATGATGCCCAATAAATATATAAAAGTGATTTTCACCTTGAGTTTTCTTTATTTTGTCTTATATTTCATCTCAAGCATGCTCTTCGCTAACACTTTTGTCTACTTGGTTAACAAGTACACTAACTGATAATAATTATTAGGTCTATGAATCAATTAAATTCATATAATAATTATTAGGGATATGAATCGAGTAAAATCATAATAATTATTAGATCTATGAATCGATTGAAAACATAATAATTATTAGGTCTATGAATCGATTAAATTCATATAATAATTATTAGGGATATGAATCGAGTAAAATCATAATAATGATTAGATCTATGAATCAATTGAAAACATAATAATTATTAGGTCTATGAATCGATTAAATTCATATAATAATTATTAGGTCTATGAATCGATTAAAATCATATAATAATTATTAGTGTCTATGAATCGATTAAAATCATATAATAATTATTAGGTGCTATGAATCAATTAAATTCATCATAATAATTATTAGGGATATGAATCGAGTAAAATCATAATAATTATTAGGTCTATGAATCAATTAAATTCATATAATAATTATTAGGGATATGAATCGAGTAAAATCATAATAATTATTAGATCTATGAATCAATTGAAAACATAATAATTATTAGGTCTATGAATCGATTGAAAACAATAATTTTTAGGATTATGAATCGAGTAAAATCATAATAATTATTAGGGATATGAATCGATTGAAAACATAATAATTATTAGGGTCATGAATCGATTAAAATCATATAATAATTATTAGGGTCATGAATCGAATAAAATCATATAATAATTATTAGGGATATGAATCGATTGAAAACATAATAATTATTAGGGTCATGAATCGATTAAATTCATATAATAATTATTAGTGATATGAATCGAATAAAATCATAATAATTATTAGGTCTATGAATTGATTGAAAACATAATAATTATTAGATCTATGAATCGATTAAAATAATACAATAATTATTAGGTCTATGAATCGATTGAAAACATAATAATTATTAGGATTATGAATCGATTAAAATCATAATAATTATTAGGGTCATGAATCGAGTAAAATCATATAATAATTATTAGGTCTATGAATCGAGTAAAATCATAATAATTATTAGGGTTATGAATCGATTAAAATCATCTAATAATTATTAGGTCTATGAATCGATTAAAATCATAATAATTATTAGGGTCATGAATCGATTAAAATTGTCTAATAATTATTAGGGCTATGAATCGATTAAAATCATAATAATTATTAGGTCTATGAATCGAGTAAAATCATAATAATTATTAGGGATATGAATCGAGTAAAATCATAATAATTATTAGGTCTATGAATCGAGTAAAATCATATAATAATTATTAGGTGCTATGAATCGATTAAAATCATAATAATTATTAGGTCTATGAATCGATTAAAATCATAATAATTATTAGGTCTATGAATCGAGTAAAATCATATAATAATTATTAGGGTCATGAATCGAGTAAAATCATAATAATTATTAGGTCTATGAATCGAGTAAAATCATATAATAATTATTAGGTCTATGAATCGAGTAAAATCATAATAATTATTAGTGCTATGAATCGATTAAAATCATAATAATTATTAGGTCTATGAATCGAGTGAAAATCATAATAATTATTAGGGTCATGAATCGATTAAAATTGTCTAATAATTATTAGTGCTATGAATCGATTAAAATCATATAATAATTATTAGGTCTATGAATCGAGTAAAATCATAATAATTATTAGGGATATGAATCGAGTAAAATCATAATAATTATTAGGTCTATGAATCGATTAAAATCATATAATAATTATTAGTGCTATGAATCGATTAAAATCATAATAATTATTAGTGCTATGAATCGATTAAAATCATAATAATTATTAGGGATATGAATCGATTAAAATCATATAATAATTATTAGTGATATGAATCGAATAAAATCATATAATAATTATTAGTGCTATGAATCGAGTAAAATCATAATAATTATTAGTGATATGAATCGAATAAAATCATATAATAATTATTAGGGTCATGAATCGAGTAAAATCATAATAATTATTAGGTCTATGAATCGATTAAAATCATATAATAATTATTAGGGTCATGAATCGAGTAAAATCATAATAATTATTAGTGCTATGAATCGAGTAAAATCATAATAATTATTAGATCTATGAATCGATTAAAATCATATAATAATTATTAGGTCTATGAATCGATTAAAATCATAATAATTATTAGGTGCTATGAATCGAGTAAAATCATAATAATTATTAGGGATATGAATCGATTAAAATCATATAATAATTATTAGGTCTATGAATCGAGTAAAATCATAATAATTATTAGATCTATGAATCGATTAAAATCATATAATAATTATTAGGGATATGAATCGAGTAAAATCATAATAATTATTAGGTCTATGAATCGAGTAAAATCATATAATAATTATTAGTGCTATGAATCGAGTAAAATCATATAATAATTATTAGGGTCATGAATCGAGTAAAATCATAATAATTATTAGATCTATGAATCGATTAAAATCATATAATAATTATTAGTGCTATGACTCGATTAAAATCATAATAATTATTAGGTCTATGAATCGAGTAAAATCATATAATAATTATTAGTGCTATGAATCGATTAAAATCATATAATAATTATTAGGGTCATGAATCGAGTAAAATCATAATAATTATTAGGGATATGAATCGAGTAAAATCATAATAATTATTAGGTATATGAATCGATTAAAATCATATAATAATTATTAGGGTCATGAATCGAGTAAAATCATAATAATTATTAGATCTATGAATCGATTAAAATCATATAATAATTATTAGGGATATGAATCGAGTTAAAATCATAATAATTATTAGGGATATGAATCGATTAAAATCATAATAATTATTAGGGTCATGAATCGAGTAAAATCATATAATAATTATTAGTGCTATGAATCGAGTAAAATCATAATAATTATTAGATCTATGAATCGATTAAAATCATATAATAATTATTAGGGATATGAATCGGGGTAAAATCATAATAATTATTAGGTCTATGAATCGAGTAAAATCATATAATAATTATTAGTGCTATGAATCGAGTAAAATCATATAATAATTATTAGGGTCATGAATCGAGTAAAATCATAATAATTATTAGGTCTATGAATCGAGTAAAATCATATAATAATTATTAGTGCTATGAATCGAGTAAAATCATAATAATTATTAGGTCTATGAATCGATTAAAATCATATAATAATTATTAGGGCTATGAATCGAGTAAAATCATAATAATTATTAGGTCTATGAATCGA
>NC_068317.1:33534001-33551323 GCF_025860055.1 Xyrauchen texanus | reverse complement strand
GACAGATAAAAAGAGACAGAGATAGACAGACAGACAGACAGATAGATAGATAAAGAGAGACAGAGATAGATAGACAGACAGACAGACAGATAGATAAAAAGAGACAGAGATAGACAGACAGACAGACAGACAGACAGACAGACAGACAGACAGACAGATAGATAGATAGATAGATAGATAGATAGATAGATAGATAGACAGACAGACAGACAGACAGACAGACAGACAGACAGACAGACAGATAAAAAGAGACAGAGATAGACAGACAGACAGACAGACAGATAGATAGATAAAGAGAGACAGAGATACATAGACAGACAGGCAGACAGATAGATAAAAAGAGACAGAGATAGACAGACAGACAGGTAGATAGACAGACAGACAGCCTTTCATCCACTCTCAGCTCACTGGGTCTGGGTCTATCCCAGTAGACAGACAGAACACAAGCGTCTCTCTCGCTGTTGAAAGACAATGTTCGTCTTCACCGTGTTTGTCTGTAGCTCCTCGTTTTTGTGTTTTTTGATTAGATCACCAGTGTGAGTCAATATTCAGGACAACTCTGTACACACACGTCCTCCCTCCTGCACTGTTCTGCATGCTTAATCTGAGCTGAGGCATTTCACAGTGTGTGTTCAGCTCCACTGGCAGCTTCACTTTCTTACAGGAGCACGCACACACACACACACACACACACACACACACACACACACACACACACACACTCATCTAATATGGACCTTTTCACAGACTGTGATGGAGCATTTCTGCTTAATTTAGCGGCGTAAATGTAGCAAACTGTTTTTATATTTTCAAATATTTAATTTCATTATGGCAATTTATAACAACTGCTGTAATGGGGTTTCAAATACAGCAGCTGAGAGAGTGACTGTCATTTTTGGCATCTTTCTTTTGTCGCAATTCATCGCCGTTTTTTTCTCTTTTGGAAAGTCGTGGAAGTGTATTAGTGGATTCATTTCTTTTGTGACCCATCCAGCACCACATAGCAACATTATCTCAACCAATAGAATGAGTTTGGTGTGGGACTATCTGTTTGTCCAACCAATGGAAGGACGGGGGAAGTTCTTTTAGTCTGAAGAACAATTATTATTTTAACAATTTTGCACATACCAGTGAAATCTAAACGTCCATGTTTGTAGTGCACTGACACTGAATTACAGCAACACTGTGTCGTCGTTTGGAATGTGGCATATGATGTCATTTTGCCCCCCTCTTCTATTGGGAATGCCATCCCTCTCACGGTCTCTTCCTTCCCCTCCCTCTCCTTCCCAGCAGGAAATCTTCTCTCATTCTTTTTAATTTTAGGCAACATGAATAAGGCTAATCAGGGTGGTATGCAGCGAAGTCACACACGCACACTGACCGCATCCCAATTAAATGAGGCAGAGATGATTATGGACTCCCCCACCCCCCACACACACACACAACCATTCTTTTCTCTCCCTCTTTTGTCTCCTCCTTATTCTGTGGGACACGTAAAGCCTGAATAGAAATTGTGCAGTGGCTCACGGTTGTGTTAAGTCTCGCACACACATTTCAAGGGAAGTGTCCCATGCTGTGTCACTCAAAAGTCTCACAGTTTGTGCTGTCAATCAAACCCTGAGCACCCCATTCCGCCCATATGCTGAACGTAAGTTATGACATCACCCTGTGCCACAAACACAGTGGGGCGAATTTACGAAACCGTTGCATCACTTTTGCACAATCAAATTTAAATGTGCAGAAAATGCACTGAAATTGTGCTGTGCACTTTTCTGTATCTAAATTAAGTCATTGGTGTTCAATTCTGCTCTAGGAATTTTAGGATATTGCATAAAAATCGCTGGATAGAAAAGTTTATTAACAAGAGATGTTTGTGTTGATATTCTAGTGATGATGCCAGCAGGATTTCAGCATTTTAAAGAGAGCACTGACTCCCCCACCTCCAGGACATCCATCCTCACCGCCGCACTCTTCCTCACCGGCACCCCTCACTCCCTCCGGCCTCACGCACACTTTGACACCCCCCCACCTCTGGGGGACCTCCATACCCGGCGCACCATGCGAACCTTGTGCACCCGCTCTTCAGCACCCCTCACCCGGCTTCCCTCACAGCCTCCTGCCCCCTCCGAGCACCAAACTACGGTAGTTCACTGCATCCCCCACAAATGATGCACTAATGTTGTGGCTGTGTATGCTCCATTATCTGATTTGCATAATTGCCATCCCGAATCAAGGCTAAAACCCTGCATACAGTGAATCCAAAGAAGCACCGCTTCTAACGGGAACAATTAATACCCACAACATATACACCTGAAACACTAAAAATCCTTAAAGTGCTCCTCTGCATCACAAAAGACTCACCAAACCGACCCAAACGCACTTATTTCAAGCCCTTCATCCCAAGCAGCAAAAATCACTGTATAAACATGTCGCTAGTCTCCATTGTTGTCGCCAGAGAAATTAGTCAATTTGAAGCTGTTTACAAGGAGTACAGTGAAAAGCATTAGAGAGAATAAATGGGGAAATCTTCAAACAGGCAGCGCTAAACAAGCCCAGATTTCTCAATGTCGCTTCCAGCATCTGCTTTCAGTTCGAGATGCAGTTTAACCAAAGAGATGGTCCAAAATACAGAACAGACAGACGTGGATTATTTAGTTTCATTTCATTTTATTCCATTATTATTATTAATGACTGTCTAAGTATTGTATCTGTCGGTCTTGAAACAATGTCTGTCTGTCTATCTATCTATATGTCTGTTTGTCTATCTGTCTGTCTATCTGTCTGTCTGTCTGTCTGTCCGTCCGTCCGTCCGTCCGTCCGTCCATCCATCCATCTGTCTATCTATTGTATCTGTCTACCTGTCTGTCTATCTATCTATATGTCTGTTTGTCTATCTATTGTATCTGTCTGTCTGTCTGTCCGTCCGTCCATCCATCTGTCTGTCTATCTATTGTATCTGTCTACCTGTCTGGTTAATTCTCTGTCTATTTTGAAACAATATCTGTCTGTCTGTCTTTATCTATCTATCTGTCTGTCTATCTATTGTATCTGGCTGGCTAATTCTCTATCTACCTGTCTATCTATCTGTCTGTCTATCTATTGTATCTGTCTGTCTATCTATCTATCTATTGTATCTGGCTGGCTAATTCTCTATTTACCTGTCTGTCTGTCTGTCTGTCAATCTATTGTATCTGTCTGTCTGTCTACCTGTCTATCTATTGTATCTGGCTGGCTAATTTTCTATCTACCTGTCTGTCTGTCTATCTATTGTATCTGTCTATCTGTCTGTCTGTCTGTCAATTTATTGTATCTGTCTGTCTGTCTATCTGTCGATCTATTGTATTTGGCTGGCTAATTCTCTATCTACCTGTCTGTCTGTCTATTTATTGTATCTGTCTGTCTGTCTGTCTATCTATTGTATCTGGCAGGCTAATTCTCTATCTACCTGTCTGTCTGTCTGTCTATTTATTGTATCTGTCTGTCTGTCTACCTGTCTATCTATCGATCTATTGTATTTGGCTGGCTAATTCTCTATCTACCTGTCTGTCTGTCTATTTATTGTATCTGTCTGTCTGTCTGTCTATCTATTGTATCTGGCAGGCTAATTCTCTATCTACCTGTCTGTCTGTCTGTCTATTTATTGTATCTGTCTGTCTGTCTGTCTATCTATTGTATCTGGCAGGCTAATTTTCTATCTACCTGTCCGTTTGTCTGTCTGTCTGTCTATCTATTGTATCTGTCTGTCTGTCTGTCTATCTATTGTATCTATCTATCTATTGTGTCTGTCTGTCTGTTGTATCTGTCTGTCTATCTATCGTATCTGTCTATTTGTCTGTCTACTAGATGCAAACTCATAGACATGGGATTCTTCATGATCCATTGTCTGAAGCATGGGCTCAGGAATGAGTTCACATAAATGACCTCCCATAAGCATCCAGCCGGACTGCGATGCCCCTCACTGCATGATACATAAACACTGTTAAAGAACGCCATAGATAATGAATGAACCGCTAACAGAAATCTTCATCGGCCAAGATCAAAGGACAATGCATCTACATGTATTTCCTCAGTTAACTCGGGTTGATTCAAGGAGTTTAACACTACATCTTATAGTTCATACAAAATCATTTTTGATAGTAAACTTACTTAGTTTACTAATTTGAACCACTAACATAAATAACTAATATTAGCGTTATATTCATTCATTTTCTGTTATAGCATCATTTCATGTGCGGCTGAAAAGCGTTCACTGTGTCTGTCTTGATACACTGTCTGTCTATCTCTCTGTCCATCTTTTTGTCAATCTATCTATATACACAAATGTGTGTGTGAGTCTGTCTGTCTGTCTGTGGCATGCCCCCCCCCAGTCTCCCATGACTGGAGACACACTCTTCTACTTACACAGAGGTGCCAACAGGCTGGTGTTTATATTTGCATGAGTGTGAGTGTGTGTATGATGGATTTGTTTGTATCCCAGTGTTTATGTATGTGTGTTTGTGTGTGTGTAAATTTGCCAAATGTTTGTTGATGTAAATGTTCTTGTTCTTTGCGCACGGGTGTGTTAAAATTACACACCCAACATGTGTTTATCTAGCTACAATACATAAATGGAACAAACTTGTTTGGGGACATCCTCATTTGGAAGATAATAAATGATAATTTGATGATAAAAATAATGTTTTCTTTTAGGGGTTAGTCTATAGTTACTATAAATTGCTTCATAAACAATAGAAGCATATGGCATATTTAGATAGATAGGTAAATGTGTGTGTGTGTGTGTGTGTGTGTGTGTGTGTGTGTGTTTAGATGAAAGCATACCACCCGGGGTATCTGTGTTACTATAGTTATGGGCACATCCATTCACTGTTTATCTAACGCTTGATCATCACTTCATCCATCAATCCAATCATATTTCTTACAATAGCTCGTGTGTGTGTGTGTGTGTGTGTGTGTGTGTGTGCGAGGAGAGAGAGAGAGAGAGAGAGAGAGAGAGAGCTCTTTGAAGTCAGAGTTAAAGTGTACCTAATTCAACAGTATGTGGTGGTGAAGGGGGGGGGTTACTGCTACTGCTGACCGTAACAACATACACAAACAGACTGTGAGTGTGACATCACAATGTACGCACATCCACTCAAGCTGCTGTGTTTCATCCAGGACACACCCACTGGCTGATCCGCCCAGCGTTGTGCCAGCTCCTGACAGAGGGCTTATGAATCGTTATTACTATTCCATTAACAGAAACAATAACACACACACTGTCTGGCACCAGTGGATTAGAGACTGCTGGGGTTTGTTTTTAGTTCCTGCAGTGTGAATGTCAGAATTTCAGGGGGGGTGTTCTGGCCATAAAAGCAACTTAAATTCAAAATACGGGTACAAAAAATACCCCCTCTATACAGTAGAGCTCCTCTGTTTTTTATTTGTAACATCTAATAATGGTCTATTCTTTTCTACTCAAGGCGTAATAATACATAAAATAGTATCTCAATGTAATTATTTAGATTGCAGACCAATCTGGGACAATCTTACAGCAGGAAATCATCAAATGCTGCATTACAGCATTTTAAAAAGCCAATTCAGTAATCACCAGATTGATGCACATTCGTAACAGTGGGTCAAAAGATCTGCTGCTATAATTTGTGTTTACAGAATTTGATTCACTGCCCCTTGTGGATGAAGCTGGAAGTGTTAGGACACGTGAGCTTCAGTCTCCAGGTGAAATGTCCACAGGGTGGCGCCACAAGAGAGTTATAAATCCAGCTGTTTTTAGTTGTAAATGTGAAGTGAAAATAAATGCATATTTTATTCATCATAATGCAAACCCCAAACCTAAAACTGTCATTTTAGAGTGAAAATGCAACCTCAGATTCACGATTACGTCCTGGTTTCCATGGGACCGCATGGCATGACAGATAGCATGTAGGATAGGCAGAAAACTGAAGTCAACCTTCAACGCATGGTACCTTCACAATCTTCAATAGAACAGAATCTTATTTACAATTCAACAGATCTGACTGGATGAGCAACATTAGATACTTCATATATAGTCAACTTTAATTTAGCATTTCCCTTGTTTGATTTGCAACTAGTAGCACCTAATAAACATGCAAAAAAAAAAAAAAATAATCTAGATCAAACAGTTTTCCTAAAAATGTACGTTCTAATATGGGGATAGCGGGACTACATTGTGAAACTTTAAATAATACCAAGCTATAGAAAGTCTAATGTTTAATGTTGGTCATTCATGTTTATGAGACGTTATAGACATTACAGCTGATTTTCTGGGTTTTGGGAAAAGCACAAATAAAAACTATACAAATACATATGATTTGACTTTTGTTACAATGTTTTTTTTCTACTTTAGCAACAAAATCTCAATATTCTCTCATTGCACTGTCAAACAAACAAGTGATAGCCAGTGATGAAACATTTTACCAAACAGAAATTAGCATAATTAATTCTGATTCAAAGTAATGGCCAGCATCGTCCAATCACAGCCAACCATGTTCAACTAAAATGATACATTATAAATTCTGCATCTATGTACTGATTTTCCCATGTCTGCCAAACATGTTCAGTGGTGCAAACGTCATCTGCAGCCTAAAACTGAACTTTTGTTCGGATTTTAGGATTGAATGTATTATAGGATGCTCCCTTGCTCCCTATTTAGTGAACAACTTAACCTCCAGTGTGCTGTCTGTCTGCACTGGTCTCAGAACAGTTATAGGAGAGCTATAGGATGCTCCCTTGCTCCCTATTTAGTGAACCACTTAACCTCCAGTGTGCTGTCTGTCTGCACTGGTCTCAGAACAGTTTGAAATGCACCTTATTTTCATCCTAACTCCATATAAAGCTTCTGAAAGCAAAATCTTTCAGCTTGTAGATGAACCCATTGATTCTCAATGATAATGCACAGTAAATATAGTGTTTCTAAGCCAAAGTACACATTAGTGTACACTGTGTTTAGCAGCGTGGCGTTTCGTGATAAATTGCTCAAATTTAAAAAATGGCATCTCGGATGAAACGAGACACTCTAATCTTTTGACTCTTTATTAGGTTTCTTATTAGATGTAGTTTTGTTGGCGTTTCTCCCAAAGCCAAACTCTGCTGTTTTCGGCACCATGTTGTTTTATAATGACTCAGTCAATCAAAAGGTTAACCCTTTACTTACAGCACTGAGTCATCTGAACTGAGGTCAGTTGGTTTAAATTAATTTTAATTATGTATTGCGTACTCGCAGAAGCCAAATCCGCGATGTCCGCGGGTCGCATCAAGGATACGTAAGCCATTCACAGCTTGATTCCCATGAAAAGTGTAGCGTTGTGAATCTGTGGTGCTTTCAAAACATTGCTCTGTTTGTTTGAGCATCCAGGCCAGCATGACACAACTCTTCTGTGGCACACAAAAGGAGATGTTTTAAAGAATGTCACGATCACTGACCACAGCATTTGTGGCATAATGTTGATTACCACAAATAAAGAAATTCGTCTGGTCACTCCTTTTCTTAAAAAAGTCAAATAGATGTGTGGCAGGGCGGAGGGCGGGGCCAGGAGTGTAACGTGATAAATGGAAAGGAGGAGGCGGGAACCGGCTTTTCAATATAAATAATAGTTTAATGATAAACTTAAAAGACAACATAAACACACACACGACGGACATGTCCGCTAATGATCTCTCTCTCCTGCACGATCCTCTGCAGTCGACCTTTATCCCTCACGGTGGCTTAATTAGCCTAATACGGGACCGGGTGTGTAGGATCACGACCCGGTCCCACCCTCCGCCCTACCACAAGATGTTACATTGAGGCACAGTGGACGTGAACGGGGCCAATTAGTTTTTTTAAACTTGAGTCTTATTTAAGATGTTGCTTAAATCCTTATATTTTCAGGATTACATGGTTTACACGTTATGTCGTCATGGCTACGAAGTTGTACATTTGGCTATATTTTTACACGGGTGCAGTTCGTAAGTGATTTATCACAGTAAAATCATGTTTACACACATTTTGTTCATATCATGTGGCTTCACGTTTGAAACAGTATTTTAAAGTTTACAGATTGACCCCATTGACTTCCATTGTGAGTGCCTCACTGTTACCTCAATTCTTGCTTTATTAAGAAAATGAGGGACGAGTCAAAATCTATATTTTGTGGTAATCAACATTATGCCACAAATGCTGTCGACTGATCTTAACGTGCATTAATCCCGGAATATTCCTTTAAACTATGGCAACAAATGAACATACACACTCACTTTCTTTCTCTATATTGTGTAAGAAAGAACCAAACTGATCTACAGTATATGAGCACACACACACACACACACACACACGCGTGTGCAGGCTCTCTCCCCCTCCTCGTGCTCTGGCAGTGTATGAGGGCAGTAAGGCGCCAGTGTAGTGCGCCGTCTCTCTAGAGAACAATAATGCAGCGCTTCATAAAAACTTCAAACGCTCTTGCCAAATGTTTTATAGGTGCTTTAAAGGGTAACGGGCCCCCAGGGTTCCCGAGCGCTGGGGGGGGGGGTCTGTATCATTGGGCTTTGACACACACACACACACACACACACACACACACACACACACACACACACACACACACAAACAAGTAAAATTCATTGAACAGATAAACTAAATAGATGCATAAATGCACACATGTCTGTTCATACATCCAGGTCACATATACAGTCCCATATAGAGTCTTCCAGAACATCACACCAACAGATGTAGGAATATCCAAGTTATCATTCACGACTGTAATCAGACCTGTAAGGGACCTGTCGCAGCCCAGTGATACTTAACGTGATGGGAACACCAGGCTGCTGCAATGTGTGCAGTTTAAAGATAGAAGGTGAACTTGTGATGAGTGTCCTGTATCGATCCTTGGCACATATAAATGAACAAGCACTCTTAAAGAACTGTTCGATTACCATATTCATATGATTCAGTAATGCATTTCAAAAGAACAGATGTTGAATTGAGTATTACATTTAAAATACTACGAAATAAGATCTGTTTTTAACTTGATGCCTAGTTGATTGAGAGACGGGCTCTGTTCCAAAGCTATCGAGCTGCCTTGATGTCTGCAGCATACGGAGACAGCTGCCTTCTAACAAACAGGCTGATTTAGACGGCTTTACATTGACAGCAACATTGTGCATCCTTATGTTAAGCACACACACACAATTTGACTCCCTTAAAACGACACTTTGTGTAATCGATATCATTGTTTTAACAGGCTAATATTTCATATGGTGAGGCAGAGACATAGGAAATGAGATTTGTTATATAAATATGATGTTGCTTTGCCTATATTACCAGACTGACTGAGTCGCTAGTTTGAATCCAGCGTGTGCTGAGTGACTCCAGCCGGGTCTCCTAAGCAACCAAATTGGCCCGGTTGCTAGGGAGGGTAGAGTCACTTGGGGTAACCTCCTTGTGGTCGCCCTACTGTGGTTCTCGCTCTCAGTGGGGGCGTGTGGCGGAGTTGTGCGTGGATGCTGCGGGAGAATAGCGTGAAGCCTCCACCGTGCTTACGTCTCCGCGATACGCACTCAAGCCACGTGATGAGATGATCGGTCTCAGACGCGGAGGCAACTGAGATTCATCCTCCACAACACGGATTGAGGCAAGTCACTACACCGCCACGAGATATAGAGCGGACCTCTCGCTCCCATATTCCGCCGAAATGTGGAGCGCTGGGCGGGTTGAACTTGAAGTTGATTTGGTGGTCTGCAAGACGGATTTGGAGTTCTGACTCCATGCTAAAGAAGGCTTCCCGTAGCTCTCTTTCTGCCCCGTGGAAGTTGGTGCCACAATCTGAACGGATCTCACGGGGTTGACCTCTTCTGGCTATGAGCCGGCGGAGTGCAAGAAGGAAGGCATCAACATCCATCGAATTAAGAAGCTCGATGTGAACTGCCCTGGTTGTGAGACATTTGAAGATCAGGCCCCAGCGTTTCTCATTTCGCCTGCCTATTTTGACCAGGTATGGGCCAAAGCAGTCAACACCCGTTGAATAAAAGTGTGGGCAGAGTAGACGGAGGCGTTCTGGTGGCAAATCTGCCATTTGAGGTACCTTTGGCTGCGCTCTCCAGCGCTGACAGGACTGACAATGAAGTTGATGGTGCTTGATAGCCTGGCGTCCTCTGATAATCCAGTACTGCCTCCGTATTTCAGCGTAGACTCTTTCAGCTCCCGGATGTAACAGACGCTCATCAAATTCTTGAATAAGGAGCTTTGTTACTGCATGTCTAGGGTCCAGTACAATGGGGTGGATTTGTTCTGGGTCTGAGTTTGCCAGCCTTCTTAGACGCCCCCCAACACGTATCATGTTGGTCAGGGGGTCCCACTCGGGAGCGAGGTTGACTAATCGACTGTGCACAGGAATCAATTTCTGTGCCCGAAGGGCAGCTACCTCTTCTGGGAAGCTCTGAGCTTGACATGCCCTCAGCAGGACAGCTTCTGCCTCTGTGTTAGTCATTATCACACTGTTCGATGCGGCCGCCCCTTGACAGGCTTGTAGAGTTGCCCCCACTAACTCTCGCCAGGTCTTGAATTGCGTAACATCGGGGAGGTTGGACTCTGTTTCAACTGCCATTACGGAGTAGCAGGTTAGGCCTTTCAATTTGGATACTCCTTCTGACTGAGCAACTTCAGGTCTTTTAGGCCAGTGCCCTGGGCTCTGTTTCAAGAATGGAGGCCCTTGACTCCATCGACTGGGCTTGGCCAAACTTTGGAAGGTTTTACCTCTCGTTATGTCATCAGCTGGGTTATCCTGCGTATTAACATACCTCCATGAGCTGTGGTCTGTTAATTCTTGGATCTCGGTGACTCGTGTCCCAACAAACACCTTGTACCGGCAAGAGTCTGACTGAATCCGCTCTAGCACAGTCATGGAGTCTGTCCACAGAATTGTCTGATTGATGGAGAGTGTCAGCTCATCCCTCACCAGTTTGGCCAGCTGAGCTCCAGCTAATGCAGCGCAAAGCTCCAGGCGAGGTATAGGCTGCTGTCTCTTAGGAGCAACCCGTGATCTGGCCATTATGAAGGAAACATGAATGTCACTGCTGGTTTGAACGGCCAAATATGCCACTGCCCCGTATGCTTTCGTTCAGAGGCGTCGCAGAACACATGAATGGAACTGTGCTGTTCTGCCGCAGTTGTGGAGGGTGGTGTGTAACAGCGAGGAATGGAAACTGCAGTGAGTTGTTTGAGCTCGCTTTCCCAGGTGGTCCAGGCGGCCTGAAGGTTTGGTGGTAGATCTGGGTCATCCCAATCTCTCTTTTTAGCCCACAATTGTTGGATGATTACCTTTGCTGTGGTAGTAAATGGTAGTATGAACCCGAGTGGGTCATATTGGGACGCCAGCACCTGGTAAGCAGCTCTCATCGTCAGTTTTGCATGCTCAATGAGCCGATAATGGTAGTTGAGGGTATCAGCTGCACAATTCCAACGGAGGCCTAATGTGGGCTCCATAAGATCAATGCGGTTTTGCACTAACCACTGCTCTGTGGCTGATGACCGGGCTTCTGTCGGAAGATGAGATACCACCACTGGATGACTGCTAGCCCACTGTCTGAGGTCGAACCCTCCTTCCTCTAACATGCTGCGTAACTGATCCACAGTTTGTTTGGCTGCTGGGACAGTAGGAAAGCTTGTCAGGCAGTTATCCACGTAGAAGCTTTGGTGGACTAGTTGTTGTAACCCTGGAAATTTTGCTTCTGAATTGCAAGCATGATGTTGCAGAGCAAAGATGGCACAGCATGGACTGCTTGTCGTGCCGAATGGCAGAACCTGCCACTCGTATACATCTGGAAGATTTTCACTCTGCAGATCTCTCCAAATGAAACGGAGAAAAGGCCTGTCCTTCGGCAATAAACGGACCTGATGGAACATGCCCTTGATATCTGCGCTTACTGCTACAGAATGCTGTCTGAATCTCAGGAGTACTCCTAACAGCGATGGTCCAAGTGTGGGACCGGGGAGGAGCTGGTCATTCAATGACAGGCCATGGTATCTGAAAGAACAGTCGAACACCAGTCGTTGCTTATTGTTATGACTCACGAGATGATGGGGCAGGTACCATGCCTCTGTTCGTGTCGCTTCCATTTGGTTGAGCTTGACTACGTAACCTGACTCAATGAGTTTGGCAATCTCTCCTGAATAGATTGAAGCCTTTTCAGGGTCCTTCTGGAGTCTCTTTTCAGTGCTCCTCAGATTTGCAAGGACGGATTGCACTGAGCCCTTAAGTTCTGGAGCACCTGGGTTCCACAGAAGAGGGGTTGCGTAACGCTGTACTCCCTTGACATTGACTCGCTGCATTTGAAACTCAAGCAACTGCATAGCCTCTTTGTCTTGCTTAGACCGGACAACCAGTTTCTCGTTACGAAAGGGCAGCACATCCAGTTGCCATAACCTCTCCACATTTCTGTAGAGAAGATCGTCTGGGTGGTCAGTGGAGATGAAGAAACACTGTTGCACTGGTTCTTGGCCTGTGGTACTCATTTCCGCCCCTTGGAGTGCCCAGCCACAAACTGCCACAGGTCCCCCTTTGATGCCTTGACGAATAGGCTTTTTGGCAGTAATAAGGTGAACTTGGTCTGAACCTATGAGCACCAATGGACGTACCTTATGAAATGGCTGTAACGGAACTCCTCGTAGATGTGCATACCGTCTCTGAAGAGTCTGAACTGGGTATGACTGTTCCACCAGATCAATGCCAGAAGCTGTGAATGCTCCAAACACTTGATAGCATTTCTCTGGGTTACCTCTTGGAGAGATATCAAAGGTGACTTTTGAGCCATTGAGGTGAGTAGTGTCTGGTCGGACTGTACAAAGTGCTAGAGTCTCAGGTTCACCTTTAAGCTGTAGCTGCTGGACAGCAGTAGGTAGGATCATGGTGCGCTGTGCTCCGTCATCTAATATAGCATAAGTCTCTATTGTCTTTGATTTGTGGTGCAACAGCACAGGCACCACTTTCAGAAGGACTCTGCCTGATGCAAGGGATGGCAAAAGGTAGATGCGGCTCTCCGAAGTAGCTGATGATTTATCGGTTGCACGCCTTCGGGCCACGCCATGAAGCACTTGAAGGTGAATACCACCGCAGTCACTGCAGGGTTTCTTAAGATTACAGGTCTCAGGCGCATGGGAACGGGCACATTCCAGCAGCGCGTCCCCTCTGAAATCCACTTACAAAGACCAGCCACTGACTGTTCTTTAACACTGCCGCATCGAGTGATGTAGTGGTCTTTGCTGCCACAGAAAAGGCAGTTGACTTTGAGGGGGGTCTTTTTCCAAGACACCTTAGGACTGGGGGATGCTTTATCCTCAATGGGTGCTGCACCATGATACAAGGCTGTACTTTGGCTTTTTGGTTTAGCTGCACTCTTCTCCTTTGAACCGCTGGGATCTCTTTCATACTGGTAGCGTTGCACTAACCTACTAGACAATCTCTGTTGCTGAGCTTTGACATGAAGCCACCCTGCAAAGTCTTGTAGGTTGTACGGGTTAATACTGGGGGAGTTGAGCTTCCCTTGTAGCTGGAGAAACTCTATGAAACCATCTCGCAAGTACTTCGGCAGCTTACTAACCAATCGATCCACATGTGAGCAGCAGTTCAACTCCATCCCTCTAGGTCCCTCCAAAGATAACAGCATGCTCACTAAGAGGTGGACACGGAGAGCGAAACTCTGAAAACTGCGTGTATCGTTTGGTTTTACCTCTGGTGCTGTGAGGATTGCTGCTATTTCGCTCTGCGCCAGCTGATGGGGTTGGCCATATTGTAACTGAAGAGCTTGCATAGCTGCAGAGTACGGGTATGGATGATAGCGGCAAGACTGGCCAATCATTTGTGCCTCAGGCAGTTTAAGATGTTCCAGCAAGATATGGTACTTGTATTTCTCATCTAGCTCTGCATGAGGTTCAAGAAGATTGTCCAATGCTAACTTCAGGTTAGCGAATTCCCTTTCGTTGTCATTTACAAAATCTGGAATCTTTGGCTGGGGGGCAGCATGCAAAGGGCGGTGAGGCACCAAGTATTCTGGTCGCTTCAGTGGCTGGCTCAATGGATGTAGAGAAGTGTCCGCAAGAGCAGGAATGCTTATGGCAGGAACTGAAGCACTGTGCAGGGTTTGAGGCACTGACGCTACTGGAGGCATTGTCGTATAGTGAGGAACTGAAAAACTGGATGCAGGTGGAGCCAGGACAGGTTCTCGTGGAGAGGGTGCCACTGTTGTATAGATGTAAGGCACTCTGGGGTGCTGGTAGGTTGGCGTGGGAGCTACTAGCTGTGGCTGCACCCGAGGCTGGAATGCAGTTCCTGCATCATCATAAGGGCAAAACTGTGTATTAAGCAGTAGTGGCAAAGTGTCTGCTCTTGTAACATGTTGGTGTTGGCGCATGGCGGCAGGTAATGTACCAGACGAAATTGGTGAGTACAAAGGGAGTGAAGTGGCTGGCTGTATTGGTACAAAACCAGGGTTAAAGTGCTCTGTCTCTGCAGTAGGTGTGCTTACATTTATTTGTGTGGCACTTCGCATGTCCTTGTCCTTTGGTATGTAACTCAATGTCAGGTGACTGTGATGAATAGGAAGAAGGGCTCAATGAATGGGTCGGATGAGGTGAGTTTCCTGGAGGTGATTTCGGTGGTGTGGCAGGCTTTACAATTTGCACCTCTTCATCCCCTTCTTCCCTCAGGAATGATGTGATATGTTTCATCAACTCCTGGCCCTGATGCTGTCGTTTTTCATACTGCTTGAGTTTGCTCTGAAGTGCAGCCATATCAGCAACCTCATCTCTTTCCTTCTCGGATATAGACTTCATTAATTCCCTCAGTGAACTCATACTTAATAAGTCTGTGGAGCTTGTGGCTGGATGCTCACCCTGGCTGGAGGCTGGTCGTGATTGACTAATTATGCCCACTGCGGCTGCTGCTCCTCTCTGCTCCGCTGGCACCTCTACTGTAGGTGGGGAGGAAAGAGCAGGTCGGTGATGGCTGTAGTCAAGGAGATACTCCTCCAGATGTTTGGGTGTGCGACGATGCCGTGAGGGTCTGTCTGACGTCTCAGCATGAGGGAGAGAGGTTGATTGCTCTTCCGATGACATCACTACAGTAGTCAATAGATCCGGCTCGAAGGACCATTTGTTGGGGATTGCCCCACTGAAAAATTGGTGGATTATATTATTGACCGCTGCAGAACTCTGGTCAGGGAGTCGGAGTCATCAGATATAGAGTTTAGCTGTTTATTGCACAAGAGTGACCATACACAGAACAGTGTATTTGAGGTAGTTTCTGAAATAAATGATATAACAGAAATAAATACTCATTGTCTAAGCATATTCAACAATTTAAGAGATTGCAAACCCGAATATAAACATCTCTGTAAAGCGCACTGATACACTGAATACAAATCGAGTAATATATCAGTATGAGTCTTCAATAACAAACTGTGCAATGAATTTGACAAAAACACCAAAATATAGATTATAGAAATTGGACTGTCTCATTAATAGTATAATAACTAGTGAAGGATATTATCCCACAGAGAAATGCACTTCAAGGTAATAACTAGTAAACATGTGCAAACGAGGCAGCGATGCTAGCGGGATAATCCGCTCGATTAAGCAGGATCAAATTACCCTTAGAAAGATCACTAAACATCAACTACATCACAAACATGATTTAACATAGCACAGATTGTCACATTGTATTTCAACTGCGCTATTAACAATATACATAGAAGGAAAACTTACTTTGTCACAAACTTTATCTTGCACATAAACACTGCACATGAGTGTGTTCACACGATATGATCGCTCCACTGGAGTAGCTTAGTGAATAGGCAATTACACTGAGTCCGTGCGTGCTGAGAACGCTGCACTACGTTATTTGCGTACAACGCAACTTAAAACGTCACACACGTAGCCAACTTAATAATTAAAGGGAGAGAATTCACAACACACTCAGTGTTGATCTAATCCATTAGAAAGCTGTTTTTTATTTGACTAAAAAAGGAAAAACAGGTTAACTGTATACAGTGCAGTATCCCCAAAACATATCTTTAAAAAAATCATGGCATTAGATAAAAGATCAATGCAAGTACGGTTTATTTTAAAGAAAGATCACACAAGCAGTAGTAGTATTTGGAAATGGTCTTCCATCATTTACCCACCCCGGTGTTGTTCCAAACCTGTATGACTTTTCTTCAGTGGAACACAAAAGGAGATGTTCGTCCGAATGTTCAGTCACCATTCACTTTCAAACTCCAACTGACTTCATTCATACTCTAAAAATCACCTGGACAGCATTTGTGTGCACATGATACTTTCATATTTTGTTATCTAATGAAATGACATTCAGACATTTTTAAGTGTGACGTAAGTGTCCAAATACATTTTGGGTGCAACTGTATGTGTGTAAAAATCTGTCTGATAGTTTGTCTGTCTATTCATTCATCCATCCATCCGTCTGTCCGTCCATCCATCCATCCATCCATCCATCCATCTATATATCTATCTATCTATCTATCTATCTATCTATCTGTCTGTCTGTCCACACACACACACACACACACACACACACACACACACACACACACACACACACACACACACACACACAAACACAGACAAACACACACACACAAACACTCACACACACACACACACACAAACACTCTCTCACACACACACACACACTCTCACACACACACACACTCTCTCACACACACACACACACTCTCACACGTAGACACAAACAAACACTCACACATACACACTAACAGACACACACTAACACACACACAAACACTCTCACACAGAAACACACACACAAACACTCTCACACATACACGCACACGCACACACACACACAAACACACTCTCTCTCTCACACACACACACACGCACACAGGCACAGACACACACAGACACTCTCACACACACACACACACACAAACAAACAAACTCTCTCTCACACACACAAACTCTCTCACACACACAAACACTCTCTCTCTCTCTCTCTCACGCACACACACACACACACACACACATGTTGTGTTTCCATGTTTTATGGGGACTTTCCATAGACATAATGGTTTTTATACTGTACAAACTTTATATTCTATCCCCTAAACCTAACCCTACCCCTAAACCTAACCCTCACAGAAAACTTTCTGCATTTTTACCTTTTCAAAAAACATAATTTAGTATGATTTATAAGCTGTTTTCCTCATGGGGACCGACAAAATGTCCCCACAAGGTCAACATTTTCGGGTTTTACTATCCTTATTGGGACATTTGGTCCCCACAAAGTGATAAATACA
>NC_068317.1:33365873-33533501 GCF_025860055.1 Xyrauchen texanus | reverse complement strand
TAAAATCATAATAATTATTAGGTCTATGAATCGAGTAAAATCATATAATAATTATTAGTGCTATGAATCGAGTAAAATCATATAATAATTATTAGGGTCATGAATCGAGTAAAATCATAATAATTATTAGGTCTATGAATCGAGTAAAATCATAATAATTATTAGGGATATGAATCGAGTAAAATCATAATAATTATTAGCGTTATGAATCGATTGAAAACATAATTATTAGTGCTATGAATCTATTGAAAACATAATAATTATTAGGGTTATGAATCAATTCAAATCATAATAATTATTAGGTCTATGAATCGATTAAAATCATAATAATTATTAGGTCTATGAATCGATTAAAATCATAATAATTATTAGTGCTATGAATCGAGTAAAATCATAATAATTATTAGGTCTATGAATCGATTAAAATCATAATAATTATTAGGCCTATGAATCGAGTAAAATCATAATAATTATTAGGTCTATGAATCGATTAAAATCATATAATAATTATTAGTGCTATGAATCGATTGAAAACATAATAATTATTAGGGTTATGAATAGAGTAAAATTATAATAATTATTATAATTAACAACAAAAAAAATCACATTATTTTGACATTTTTATCGTAAAACAGTAAATGGTCTGCACTTACCTAGCGCCTTTTTTAACCCTAGCGGTTACCAAACCTCTTTCACTGCATCCCTTTCACCCATATAAACACTCATACACCAATGACGGCAGAGCTGCCATGTAAGGTGCTAGCCTGCCATTGGGAGCATCTTGGGGTTCAGTGTCTTGCCCAAGGACACTTCGGCATGTGGAGTCATGTGGGCCGGGAATCGAACCACCAACCATGCGATTAGTGGCTGACCCGCTCTAACACCTGAGCCACAGCCTTTATAAAAAGGCACATTTTGTTCTGGTCATGTGGTGTAACCCTGAGCAAACTTATTTACAATCTTGACTCAAAAATTAATGATATTTGTACAACAAATGTTTTGTTTTCATTTTTAACTTACATTTTTCATTACATTTTAGTTTTTTTTAATAAATCATTATGTTGCGTACTCTCTCATGTGTATTCAAGGTGCAAGGAAAGTTTTTAATACCTTTTACTTGATAGTTTCACCACATGACATTTTAAAAGGCATTAATTAAAAAATCAAATATGGGGTATAGGGGGCTCTGGATAGAGGTAGTACCTTTGTTGTCTGACAGCTGTACACTCCAAGTGGATGGACGCACTGGCCCTCATCCATCCCAAATCTCTCACGTCTGCCACCAAGAAGAAATTATTCCTGGAATACCCCGGTACACCGCTTCAGCTGGTGGACCAAAAGACATTGAGGTGGTGATGTTAACACTGCATCACTAGGCGTATGAACTTCTACAGTGAAGTCACCGGCTAGGGCGCAAGGTCTCTACAGATCAACGACCTAGTGTTCAGGACCAGGGCGCACCATATGTATGAATGGACTGCGGCTGAGGCCGACCAGCTATGATTCAGAATAGATCTCATCAGCCATGGTTGGCCATATGCCTAGGAGAGGGAAACTCCGATATAAAACCAATGGTCTGCAGACCTTGCTGTCACTGTCCAGGCTTGCTGGGTCATGGCAGATGAACCCCAGGTTTAAAGGGTGGTGCCAGTTTGCTCAGACTGAACTCCACCTAAAAGCTCTATTGCGCAGATATGAATGAATTGTCTACTGTCCACTGTTCACATCTACCCTTACATCTATATCAAGCCCTGCAGCGATGGGAAAGGGGCAATAATGGCAGGTGAAAGATGTCACTGGAAGCTGCAATCCCAATCCTACATGCAGGCGAAGCAGGCTCTTGGCCATCTGATGTTGATCCGGAGATGATATCATCACCCTGTAGCAACCGGTGTGACCAAGCAGCCTATTCTAGGGACAGCACTGCTTGCTCCACATGGAGAGGGGCTTCCATGAGTTCTTAATTTGCTGCTGGGAGCGAGGGAAACTTCCAAAAGATCTTCGAGATGCAGTCATCATCGCCTTGTACAAAAACAAGGGGGGAAAAGTCTGACTGCTCAAACTATCGTGGGATAACTCTGCTCTCCATTGCAGGCTAGAGTATTGCTCAACAGATTGGTGCCCACCATTGCAGAAGAACATGCTCCAGAGAGTCAATGCGTCTTCAGAGCCAATAGGGGAACAACCGACATGGTGTTCGTCCTGAGACAGATCCAGGAGAAATGCAGAGAACACATCAAAGGATTTTACAACACATTAGTGGATCTGACAAAGTCATTTGACAAGGTGAGTAGAACTGGACTGTAGAAAATCCTTGAAAAGCTTGGTTGTCCTCCAAAGTTCCTTACTATGGACCAGCTACACGAAGACCAGCTTAGTCAGGTCAGAAACAATAACAACCTGTCACAGACCTTACCCATTGCAAATGGTGAGAAACAGGGTTGTGTCATAGCCCCTACATTGTTCTCAATCTTCTTCAGCACGATGGTCCAAAAAGCAACAGAAGACCTTGATATGAAGACAGCATATATATCTGATTTCGCACTGATGGCAACCTCTTCAAATTAAGGCGACTTCAGGCCCACACCAAGACCTTGGAAAAACTGATTAGAGAACTTCTCTTTGCAGACAATACCGCCCTTTTTGCCCACACGGAAGCCGCCATACAGTGTGTAACATCCTGCTTGCCAGCTCTTTGGTCTTGAGGTCAGCCTAAAGAAAACTGAGGTACTTCACCAGCCTGCACCTAAGGAAGAGTACTGGCCACCAAGCATCTTCATTGACCAAACAGAGCTGAAAGTAGTCCACCAGTTCACCTACCTGGGCTGTGTGATCTCCTCTGATGCCAAGATCGACAAAGAAATGGCCAAGGCAAACAGTACTTTCGGCAGACTCTATAAACAAGTGTGGTACAATGCCAGTCTCAAGAGAGTTACAAAGATCAGCGTCTACAGAGCTGTTGTACTGACCACCCTCCTAAATGGCGCCGAATGATGGGTCACCTACAGCCGCCACCTCCGCCTCCTTGAACGCTGCCATCAGCGCTGCCTCCGCACCATCCTAAACATCAACTGGAGTGACTTCGTCACTAACACTGAAGTCCTCTAACAAGCAGGGATCATCAGCGTTGAGGCCATACTCAAGAAGATACAGCTACGCTGGCCAGGGCACGTCTCCAGGATGGAGGATCACCGCCTGCCAAAGGTTTTACTGTATGGTGAGCTGTCCAATGGCCACCGTGAAAGAGGGGCACATCATAATTGATATAAAGACTCCTTGAAAAAGGCCCTCACCACCTCTGGCATTGATCACCACCTATGGGCATCACAAGCTGCTGATCGTGAAAGCTGCCGACATACAGTCCACCGCGACACTGCTACTTTTGAACAAAACAGATGGGCCAGCATGGAGGAAAAAAAACGGGAACCATCAGCAGCACAGACATTCCCCTGCAGTTTCTCTGGACAGATGTGTGTCACGTATTGGGCTTGTCAGCCACTAGTGCGCATGCAATAGCCATGGACATCCACCTTCCTAAATCTTCGCAAGCGAAGTCATTGTGAAATGACAAAAATTGTGAAACATTTGACTCAATGACTACATTTCTACAAGTGTATCACATGTGTTTTAAGCTAGATTTGTAAAAGAGTTCTCATTTTTATCATCTTGGACAACTATATTTGTCAATGACTCATACATTTTGATAAAAGATTATGGAGACATTTTTATTTCTTTGGAATGACGTGCACTGACAAATCATTTACAATAAGATCAACAAGGTGTGTTAAAGTAAATAGCGTACATTTTATGGTTGGTCACTTTAAACTTATACATATTTAAATAACAATAGAAACATAAGGCTGGGAAAATCTATCAACAGTCAATTGCATTGTGCAGCAAGATGCCCTTCACAATGTTAAATGTATTAATTCTGCGTGCTGTTGTTGAAAGTATTAGTTATGAGGCCATAGTGCATGCTGAGTATCTGTGTTTGAAAGTCAAAACACTGCAGTGGGTTCCTTCTCAGAGAACCCAACACTGTTTATGTAGCACACTGGTTGTACCGCTGACATCATATGTGAGTGCTGCGCAACAGGTGATGCCCATGTCCTTGGCACTCTCGCTGTCTGTCACTTTCACACACTTTCACACATGATTTCAAAGGCAGATGTGGTTTTATTACACACCAAAAACAAGCATATTAGCCATGTGCTAGCTGTTTACCTTATTTAGAATGGTGTCACTTGCCTTGCACTGCTCTATAGCAAAAGTCCTATCCACAATATTCCCATGACGCTTTGTGGGCGGAAATTTCGGTTAGGCATAAACAATTGTTATGTTATGTACTAACACAGCATTAAAAATGACAGAAACTTGAAAACAAATGATCACAGAATTATAGCGTGGCGATATTGTTCTTCCTCACCGATCTGTTCATGATTATGGGTTTCAGGATGATGGTCAAATATCGCAAATAGAAGCATTTTAGTTATTTTGTTGAGTACTTATCCATCAATGGAACAACCTGAGCAGACTAACCTGAAAAGCAATGTATTTTTTTTTAGCAGGCAAAGTTGTGTAGTTTTGTGTATCAGTATACAAACAAAATGTTCATAACTGTTTGAATAAATAAAAAGGCTACTAATACTGAGAAAAATAACTAATAAAAAATATGAATATTTATGCGTTACTCGTTTAATAATAAAAACAACAGTGGTGTATGTAGCTCAGGTTGAGATAGAGTCCCTATGTGACTCTACACTCCCTAGAAATCGGGCCAATTTGGTTGCTTAGGAGACCTGGCTGGAGTCACTCAGGATGCCCTGGATTCAAACTCGCCACTCCAGGGGTGGTGATCAGTGTCAATACTCACTGAGATAACCAGACCCCCCAAAGCAATAATACTTGAGTAATGCTGTTGACAGTCAATTAATTCACTCTTGACCCAGACTTGGCTTCATCAAATATTTGGAAAAAGAACATAACTTTATGACCTTCATCCTTGTGTTTCATGAGGAAATCACACCATGTTGTGCAAATCATGTGATATTGGGACAAACTGGTTAACTTCGTTGACAATAATTTTTCGGACCAACAAAATTTGGTAAATCACAATAAAAACGACTTTTGTAGTGCATAAAATGTCTTAATAAAGGCAGAAGTAGAAGTACTATAAGAATGAATTGGTATGTCATGGAATTAATTTGATTAACATTTTTAATTGATTGACAGCCCTAATGCTCGTATAATGTGCAACATTTCACTAATGAAGAAGCAGGTGTCTGAAATAAGTGCAAACTCTGAGAACAATGTGTTTGGCATGTTACAATCGTGATAGAATATGATGATCATGATGTATTGCGATATATTGAGACTTAGGGCTGGGCATTGATACTGAATTCCCGATTCACAAGCTTTTGATTCCGATTTAGATTCATGTTTCCAAATGATCAACCGTTTTTATCAACGGATCTGATTCACTTGAAGATCATCTTACATATTAGGTCAAATTAATGCAAGACTAAAAAATATTCTAAGAGATGCATCAGCTCTCCACATGTACTTTGACTCTCTGTCACTCTGTACACACACAAACATCTTTAAGTAGGGCAGAGAAGGTCATTTTGGCTTTGAGACATTATATCACTTCGGCATTTTGACACATTAACACACACACCAGACACAAGATTGATGGATTTATGTGTTGTCGAGATGCCTGTTCTGTTTTTGTAAAGCCAGCCCAATGACAGCCATGTACCACACACACACACACACACAAACAAACACATCCTCACACTCATCTATTTTGTAAACTTTATGTTGCTTTGCTTTGAAAGAGCTGCCAGAAATATTAAACCTAAACTGAATTCACTGAATGAACACAAACATGGAAAAGAAAGACATATAAAGACTTAATCATAACTTTAAATGTTCCTCTCTCTTTTATTAGGCCTGAAGGGAAGTGCTTTTATGATCGTTATGGCAGCCAAGACAGTTAAACCGAGCTGTTCTGCTTCTTCATTTGGTATATCAGAGTAATTCCAGGTGTTTCTGTAGCTATGATCATCTCCAGAAAATCATCACCAGGGTCATATTGTAGTGTTACAGACAAGTTTAATCTCTTATACAGGATTTCTGATTCTAAATGAGTTTTTTCACGCATTTGTTCTTATATTTTGGTTGTCAACGTTCCATCAGCTCTTTAGAATTGATGCCTAAGAATATAATTCACTTTCAGGTATAAAGATGCAATGAAAGTGAATGGTGTCGGAGGCTGTCATTCTGCCGAACATCTCCATTTATGTTCCATACAGGTTTGGAACAACATTAGGAAATTATGACTTTCCATGAGAATTGTAACATGTGGGTGAGCTATTTTTTTTAAGTGGTTCAAACTGAATTAATTGCAACAAGATTTTAATGAAAAGTACATTTTTAACACTGTGCTTGTCCTGCATATCTAAAATATATATGTATATATATATAAAACAAAGTGCATAGTCCCAACAGCCAGACAAAAGGCAATCAAATACACTCAATACCAAGAGAATAGTAACACAGTAGTTGAGTAACTCAAAACTGCAGGTGTGTATTGCAGCATCACAAGTACACCGTTTGGTCTCTACGGACGTGTGACTGGGTTTAGAAAGGTTCTGTTGAGAACATTATTTTACAACTTATTGTTACAAATTATATTATTTGACAGTTTTTATAATCCTTGATTTACTATCTTCATTCATGTACTGTACAGTATGTTGAATAATTGTTAACGTTTCAGAGGAGACATGTGCACACAGTCTGTGTGATGCTTTATTGACGATGTAGCATGTATTTTAGACCTGATCTCTGCATCATAAAGCTTATAAAAGCGTTCATCTGGAATGAGTCAGTGGAATCCAATTGGTGCCAGGATACACACAGTCATGCCAGCTGGGGAACACACCTGTCTCCACGTTTCATTGGAACCGTTCACATGTGGACACATTTTCAAGCTTTTTCAGGCTGTAAGTTTAATCAGACAAAATCTCATTTTTTAAAGAGAAAGGTTGCATAAGCAAAAAATTTTTATTAAATACAAATTATTTTAAATGCAAAGCATCAGCATATAATTGTGTCATTTATTTGAAAATAGTTTGTTTTTAAAAAATGTTTTTGTACTTTAGACGTTTGTTTTGTTGGAAGAGAAAAACTAGGTTCATAGCATGTGAACCACTTTTGTTTTTCGACCATTGAAAATAGGTATGTATTGGTATGTATTACCTTTTCACACTGTGTGTTTGTGGCCAAGGTTTGACACTGGCAGCACCCTCCTTACGGTTTCTAATGGCTGTTTGCCCGATCTCTCTACATGAGATAACTATTTAAGAGCCACTGCGTTCAGCACACTGACCACATCCAGACACATGAACACAGACATAATCAAGCTCTCACAAATATACCCCTCAAACAAAACAGCAAAATGCCTTCAAGCTCAAGAACAATGACACCTCAAACCAAGAAGCCAGGTAAACCTTCACGATCATATAACTAATATACAGTAAATCTCAGCATGTTTCTTTTCCAATGATGTTGTTAAATGCATTTATGTTTTTTGCATCATTTTTAAAAAGTTTAAGGTTTCCATTGCTATACATATTCTGAACATAGAGCTAACAGCAACATAATTCAGTCTGAAAACTTAAGTGATTGTTTCAGATTAAAATAATAAATAACAGGAAGGGTAAATGAGAGCACAGCGGCTGTTATCATAGTAAACTAATTAATGCTTTTCAATTACAGCTCAGATAATAATCTGATAAGAATTTAAATATGCCAGTTTAAAGTTTCAAATCAATAAGCTTTTTTGTTGTTGTTATTGTTTTCTTTGCATTTATGTATTGTTGTTTTTTCAAAGTTGAAGCATTTATATTACCAGAAGTATTAAAGATATTTGAATTATTGATACTGACTATCACACCTGGAGTCGTGAGTTCGAATCCAGGGTGTGCTGAGTGACTCCAGCCAGGCTTCCTAAGCAACCAAATTGGCTCGGTTGCTAGGGAGGGTGGAGTCACTTGGGGTAGAGTCACTGGTGGTGGTGGCGTAGTGGCTAAAGCACAGGGCTGTTAATCAGAAGGTTGCTGGTTCTAACCCCACGGCCACCACCATTGTGTCCTTGAGTAAGGCACTTAACTCCAGGTTGTTCTGGGAGGATTGTCCCTGTAATAAGTGCACTGTAAGTCGCTTTGGATAAAAGCGTCTGCCAAAAGCATAAATGTAAATGTAAAATGTAACCTCCTTGTGGTGGTGATTAGTGGTTCTCGCTCTCAATGGGGCGTGTGGTGAGTTGTGTGTGGATCGTGGAGAGTAGCATGAGCCTCCACATGCTGTGTGTCTCCGCGGTGTCATGCACAACGAGTCACGTGATAAGATGTGTGGATTGGCGGTCTCAGAAGCGGAGGCAACTGAGACTTGTCCTCCACCACCTGGATTGAGGTGAGTAACCATGCCACCATGAGGACCTAAGTTGTGGAATTGGGCAAGATATTTTAATATTGAAACAATTGAAATTGTTCAGAACAAACTTTCCTTTTTGGGTCTTTCCAGTGGGTATTTTTAAGACCCTATATGGGTAAATACCAGTGATTTGGGGTCTCCAGTAAATCGTGAACAAAAAAAATACATAAATGTAATTCTGATTCAATTAATTGTTTTTAAGCAAATAAGGTTGTTGTTTTTTTTCACTGAATGAAAAAAAAGCACTGATACAAATCAGCCAAACTGATGATGTATGAAGTGTGAATTGTCCAGATGGATATAATGAGTTTTGGGCTGGTCTATCGTTGGGCTATTGGTAGATGCCACCTTATTAATCAGAACAGAGGTGTTGAAACTTGTTTCGAAACTGGGCTACCGGGTCAGTCAGTCACTCTTACACACATTCATACACACAGTACATACCACTCGAGTCTTGCTATTCCCGGAGGAATGTCCTTGATGGGTTAAATCTTGTCAAATGTCAAAGAGAGTGGCCATTTCATGTTAAGCTACAAGCTCAAACAGCCACACACACACACAAACATTTGAAGCATTACTTGGACAAGAAGTAAAAATGTCCCCATAGTTATTAATTCAATAGTATATCCATTATCATGTTTAAAATAACACCACAGTGGTGTATGATGTGTGTAGCACAGATCTGCTCTCTCTTTACTGATTAAATGAAAATCAAATCTTCTTCATTCTTCAAGGCAGGAAAATTAAAGACAGAAATACTCCTGCTGGTAAGTGCAATATTAAACATCCATCTAAACTTTGAACTTTTACGAATTGATGATATTACCATTAACATTACGCAGAATTCGAATTCCATGCAAATGTTTCTTACTTTTTCCCTTTTTCAGAGAAGCTGCCAGTTTACGAGCCCAACATCCCAGAGCCCACATCCAGAGAGGAACTGATCCAATGTGAGTCACACAGTACAGGACCTTTTCATGTCTCCATCACAAACAGTTTGTCTTAAACTTAAAGTAATAGTTCACCCCAAATTATAATTCTCTTATCATTTATTCACCCTCATACAGTCTCAAAATCATATTGTACTTGACTTTGTCTTTGTCCAATACAAAGATATTTTGAAGGATGTTTGAAGTGTTTTTGTCAATGTAAGTCATAAAGGCAGCATAACGTCTATCTATAGGACTCGAGTGGCCTAATGCATGTCTTCTGAAACAATATGATCACTTTGGGTGTGAAAAGGACCCAAATACAACTCCTTATTCACAATAAATCTTCACATCTGTAGTCACGGCGCAATCTTGAGAATAGTCGTTACCCTTCTTTGCACTTAATGCATGCATCAAGGGTGAGTAAATGATGAGAGAATTATCATTTTTGGGCAAGCTATTCCTTTTGAAATATGTTGTCATTATTTTATGTCCTAACATTAAAAATTTGCAAGATGCATTAGCAAGAGATATTCCAGGTGAGCGCGGTCAGGACAGCAGTCTTCAATGATACGGCCTTTAACTAGACTGACTCAAGGGGCTCGAACGGGGCTCTCCGTAGGCCTAAAGGACCATGGAGAGGTCCCATGAGGGAAAGAGGCACGGCCTTGGAGCATTCAACCTCCTGGCGCCTCTCAGGAACCTGATGACTAGGTCATGCTTACCAAGAGACTTGCCATCAACAGCGTTGTGGTGTGCTGCTATAGCAGCTCCATAGACATTGAGAGTGGAGAGGACAGCTGCCCATCCAACTTCTCTTACAGGAAGGAAAGCACAGACCCGACTGTGCACCTTTGGGGGTCAAGAACACCACTTGGTGAAGATACACCACTTCAGGGAATACAGCTGCCTTGTAGAGGGAGCTCTGGCCTGAGTGATTGTGTTAACCACTGCGGGCGGTAGATCAGTTAGATCCTCCGCAGGCACGTGAGGCAGTGCGGTAACGACTGCATCCAGGAACTGCACAGAGACAGAAGGGCATCTTTAAAAATACGTGTGTTTAAAAAGACATTCAAATATCACTCTGCCTCCTCTAATAGAGAAAATCTAATTAGCAAATTCTACTCGCCAATTCTCATTGGCCTTTTCTCAAAGATCTGAAGGTGTCTCGGTCTATCAAGATAGGTTCAAGATCAAGGTTTGGTTGTGCCGCTGCCTCGTGACTGTGCATCTTGTCGCCCTGGGCGACTGCCCATGTCACCCATGCCTAAATCCACCACTGTATATAAAACTTCATCTGGTGGTGACTATATAGGCTATAAAACGATTAGTTTAGCAAGTACTTCAATATAGAGCATCAGTATAGAGTTTAGTCTTGATTGACGATTGAAAATAAGAGATGTGTTTCCGGCTTGTTTATAGTGAAAATCCTGAGTTATGCAACAAATCTTCTTTTTTTCCCACCGTTTTATTTGAATTAGGATTGGTTGAACAATAAACTGCATACAATTGTATTCATTTTGGACTCTTCTAGCCTCTGTCTTTGCCCGTCTTAAGACTTTTTTTTTTTACATTCTATAAATCGATTTTTAAAACTTACAGCTGGTTTATTGGTTATCGGCCTTGTCCACCACCCTAGTTATCGCTATCAGCAAAATCCACTATCGGTCGACCTCCATACAATTTATAGGTCCTGTCTGGTTAATCTTTGTAATATTAAGCCAGTTCATTAATGACATAATTCCCCAGGAAGTGACATAATTTTTGTAAGATAACTAAAGTACTGTACAAACATCAGTACGTTTTAGCAATGGACTTCTGTGATGTTTTGTAGTACTAGTTGGTTTGTCCCACTCAAAAACATGCCATATTGTTTGATAAAATGGCAAAGCTGTATGATAATATCAAAACTTCAGAGGATCAAAAATATCAAAATGCACTTCAAGTTGACACGCTCATGTATCCAAACTCAATCCCTGACCTAGCAATGGCTATCTTTAGCTTTTTATTTCCATTGTTAGGTATTCTGTTACTTTTCTAACTATTGTGTAAATAATCACATAAAGTTGAAGTGACTGAGATTAACCAGAGCTGAAAGTATGCTACCTCCTTTTTATGTATGTGCACAGATAGTTGTCATTCGGTTAATCATTTAACACGGCACTATTTGAATATCAAAATCACTATTTGGTTATTCTACAGGTGCAATACAGGTCTGCAACTTGATGAGCTCATCTAGTTCTGACAAACCTTCAGGTTTTCTGGACGGATTTGGGTCAGTTTTTCAAGTACAGGGGATGTTCAAACATGGTTTTGTGTGCATCTGCACTGTTTTCCTATGTACTGTTAACACGCCCTGGTTGGACATCTTTGACTGTTGCACCAAATCTCACCATTTCCTGCATGACCACCCCGTTTTTAGTTGAAAAGACTTACATTTGTATAAATGTATCTCAAAACAGCTGCCTTGTGTTTCATTCATTGTGCTGCGTTCTGAAGAAGAGTACCCTACTTTAAGTATACCCTAATTTGTTTCCTTGCACCCCATCACAAACTTGTTACAGCGAGATTTTATCATTTGAAGATGTATGTATTGTGCTAGTTAGACTCATTGCTCACTGTGCACTTTATTTGCAGCTGTTTTCAGTAGTGTTTCAGGAAATTCCATAACAATAAACATTCTTGATTCCCTATCCCGTCTCCAGATTAAAAAACTGTTAACAGTTCATGGAACCTCGTGGTTAACTGAATGTTAAAAATGGTAACCGTGCACATCCCTACTCCTTACGTAGAGTTCTGGCAAACTAGCCACAAACTTGCCACATGCAAGAACTTGCAGAAAATCTTTGGCAAAAATGGACAATTTGTTGCAAAGCTCATCTGCATGTAAAAATTATCGATGGCAAATTTGCGGCAAATTTTCCATGAACACTTCATTTTAACAAGGGTATTCATTTTGAAAAAGTTACAGTTCAAAAGGCAAGACAAATGACCCAGAAAACAAATAAATTTACAGCAATTATAACAATATTCACCAATCATTTCAATCTTAGACTGGGTCGATCTTTCATTGGATGAGCGAACTGCCAATAAAGTGCTGTGGCTAACAGAGGGTGGAGCCAAGGTGTCCCGCATGACGAGTGAGCTGTGCCCTTGCCTGGACAGAGCAGAAAGATTTGAACACTGCCCACAGGTGTGATGTCAATTTTATTTTATTCTTATACATGCGTAATTCAACATGCATGTTAATTGAAAGACGATGGAGTATTTGCACATTAACAGAATGTTCCGGGCTTAATAAAAGTTCAGCTAAATTGACAGCATTTGTGGTGAAACGTTGATTACCACAAATAATAATTTCCCACATTTGAAAAACATAACTAATCCTGATTACAGTAAGGTGCTTTCAGTTGAAATCAAAGGGGCAGAACCAGGAGTTTTTCAAAGGGGTGGCCAGGCATAGGCAGGGGACGTCTGTAGTGGCACAGAAATTTTTGGGCAGCATTTTTGTATTTTGCATTTTGGGGTACAATAACACCAGGGACGGAGAGATGCGACAACCTTGGTGTGCACACATGTTAAGAACAGAGACGATTCCACCTCTAAAGAACTAAATTGTGCAACAAAAAAAATGACCAAAATGGCAATTGCGAGTGGTCCATGTTGGCCACCCCGCTCTGTCACTGGTCATTAAGCATTAAAATAAACATTGTTTAAAATGTATAGACACAAGATGTAATCTTTATACATGTTAACATGAGTTTAGTGTGATAAAATCGCTTACTAACCTTGTCTTTGTAAAGAGTTAACCAATTTTGCAGTTTTGTCGCCATGACAACGTAACACCGTAAACAAGGCAAGTGATTTTATCATATTAAAATAAAGAAGTACAGAGATAGTACACATTAAATACCATCCGAACATTTATGTTTACATCTTGTGGCAATAGTTCTGAAACAATGAGCTCCTTTTCTTGCACGTTCTTACACCGATTACACTTAATAAGCTGAAAATGTGACAATGTTAATGGACATGTTATTTGTCAGTGACCTATTTCTGTTTCACACATCCACAGGATGCAATGATTGCATGTGTCTCTACAGGTACTGTGTAAGGAGTCTATCTGGGCATCACGGTGTTATTGGGAGGTACTAAACTCCGGCTGGGTGTTTGTAGGTGTTACATATGAGGGTGCAGGGAGGAGGGCAGGCGGCTCTGGCCTTGGGGAGAACGAAGAATCCTGGGCTCTGGGTTGGACCGGGTCCTGCTATGATGCCTGGCATAAAGGAATAAACATCAGAGTGAAAGACGTGCCTCAATGCAGCACTATAGGGGTGTATGTGGATCAGCCCGCCGGACTGGTCTGCTTCTATGCTGTGGAGACAGAGGAAGATTCCAAGAAAAGTATCTGAAACTAATTCACAGGTTTACGAATCCCATACAGGAGAAAATGCTGCCGGGTTTCTGGATGGGAAAGCAATCCTCCTGTTTAATCCTTAAGAAAGAGGAATGAGATGAAAGACACGGACAGGGCAAGGAATTAAAGATTAGAATTACTATATATATATATAATGCTAGTATATAATGATGTATGTGTGTGTGTGTGTGGGTGTGAGAGAGTGTGTCTTTGTATAATGTGTATGTGTATATATAAAATATACATGTAAATTATCAGCATAATATGGACGTCTTTCAAGTTAGCCTACAGCATTGGAAAGTCCCCTTACTGAAAACCTTTATGATGTCACCTCAATGAAAGTTAACCAAATCAATAATGTGCTAGCTAAGTTGTAATAATTTTGCTGCAGGCTTCACACATTATCATGATGGAACTCTGTGAAATTATATCCAATGGTAAGCTAGTTGAACAGAAAACGGAATATTGTCGCCCTATGTGTAATAGCATAGCAAGCAAGCAACATAGGCTAATAAACCTAAGTTTTATACTAGCCTATTTCATTATATGCATACATTCACATTATACTCATAAAGAGATGACATACATTTATCTTTTGTGCATTTCTCCTCTTCTTCTTTCCTCTTTTTCCTAAACTGGGCACCTGATTTGTTAGAGCTTTTCTTATCCATTAGTGTTGATTTGGCTCTCGAGCATCAACAACTGTCAACGAATCAAGACTAAACCATTTCACCTTGGGGGGTGCAGCCTGTCTGGTTTTATATTATACCAGATAAAAATGCAACAATATGTCTGTGAAACTATATATTCACAGTATTATGAATGAATTGTGTTTTATTTTGTAAAGTTTTGTAGTGTGACTTATTTTCATTAGTACTGTACAAAGTTAAGAGTCGCGCTATTTGATAGATTCCCCCGCTCCCCCTACCTCGGGCTTCCAGTGGTTTGACCTGAACTACCACCACCATTGTTGCCAACTTAAGCTGCGTACACACTGCCAGCGACTGCACTGGCAAGTCGCCAGTGGCTGGCGGTGAAGTAGCTAGTGGGTGTTCCCACTACTGGTTGCCTAGTAACGTTTATAAATGACATTCACGGATGCCGCTCCATTGCTGTTGACAGCGAATCTCTTCTCTTGCCACTAAAAACAAACATTTTGGAGGGAAAATACTAAATATAAATGGAATCAGTACATAAAATGCTTTAAATCAAAGACGAATGAGAAACCAGGTGTGCTGTTTGCCAGAGCGGCGATTTATCTGCGGCGAAAATGCAAATGCCGGTCTGTCTGGGTCCATAAAATCCCCGCGATCTCAGATACACCTTTCCACGCAGTATTTTTCTTAAAAATGTCCTTGTACGTGGGAAGAGACATATCATAGAGCACTGGAAAATTTCTAACAGCAAGAATTAGCCTTTCATCCATCTTTCCCTTACTGCAGGACTGGTATTGAGTCGCTGTCGCGCGCGATGTCGCCGGCAGTGTGTACGCACCTTTAGCGACTTTGTCGCTATTTTTAGCGACTTTTCAGACCCCTTTAGCGACATTTTTTCAAAAAAGCGACTAGCGACAAATCTAGCGACTTTTTGGACAAACCTTAGCAACTTTCCAAATTCCAAATATCGCCAGTACTGCAAGCGTGAGGTCTTACTTCCCGCTGCGTCTGCTCTGTTCAGTGAGCGGCTGAGAGGAGCAGCACATTCCGTTGACTGCACGCCAGCGGACATAGACATGAATGAGCTGCGCATGTGCACGCTGTGTTAGCAGGAACCAATCAGTGATCACATAGCAGCTGCCTTCTCCTTTGTTTTAATTCAAAACATTTAATTTGACCGTTTCCGGCTATATACTTATATAAAAACAGTATGAGCACGGGTTTAGGGAGATAACCGTTATTATAAACTGCAGTAGGCTACATTACCAACAAATTAGGCAGAATGCAAATACGACGTGATGACGCCATTAATATGCTAATGACAGTATGAGCACGGTTTAGGGAGATAACCGTTATTATAAACTGAAGTAGGCTACATTACCAACAAATTAGGCAGAATGCAAATACGACGCGATGACGTCATTAATATGCTAATGACGCATGACGTCATCTGGCGACATTTAGCTACTTTTCGAGCAGGCTTTAGCTACTTTCCATTGAAAATAGTTGGCAACACTGACCCCCACCCCCCTCCCCATCTCGTACGACTTCTGAGTGGAAGAACTTCCCAGATACTAGCCTGCCTAGCCCACAAAATAAACTAGAATCAGGGCGCCCACTCCGACAAGGTTAATTGACCCATAGTCCCAGACGGTGACATGATATCATGCACGTGACGTGCAAATGAGCGATAGAAAACTCAATGCACAAATGTCACCATTCCGAATTGTTTTGTGCGGGCGCCACGTGACCACAGCATTGTCGGGAAGATGCCGCCCTGGGCGCTTGCCCATGTCGCCTATACCTAAATACAGTAGTGCACAAACACATTTTACAGGTCTGTTCTTTTGTTGCTGACAATGAGATTTTTGTTTGTTTGATTATTTTTGTTTTTAGAAACACCTTAAATTACTAAGTAATACTGTGGTTGATGTATTATTATTATTATTATTATCACATAAACGTTTAATACTCTTCATTATATAGTCTGGCCATATTTATTTTGTAATTCTAGGTTGTTTGGTATTCATTTAATAAGTAAATGCATCTTTGTGCCTAATGATGCAGTTGTGATTTTTAAAGCTGCAGTGTGTAATTCCTCATTAAATACATTTGCCAAAATAAACTGCTTTCAGAATATTCCCTTTCTTTGCTATTGGTTGAATGCATCAGTGTTGCTGTGCTGAGCTGGTTGGGATGCACAAACACAAAAGACTTAGTTACACTTTTGGGGAAATCAACCTACTGATAGTTTATGCACCAGTAGTTGTCTTTTCATATTAAGCTGGGATAAGAGAAAGTATTTTAATATTGAAGTCACTTTTGACAATGTAATTTTAAGCATACATGTTTAGATTTATATATCCCGTGGCACTGTTTTAAGTCATACAAATGATAAACTGACCTCTGACCTCTGTCTTTACAAATGTAGGTGATATTCTGTAAGATACCTTCATTTTCATGAGCGTTCCCCTTAAGGGGAGTCCACCAAATGCACACCACACTATATGGTTCAGAGATACCCCATCAAACAGGTCAACATAAGTTTGTCAAAAATGTACCTTACCTGTTTGTGAGGTATCCCGGATGAAGCCCCCAAACTGTTAGGAATATTTTGGATCTAGTCGCGATCTCCAATTCCCCGGTCTCGTCTTTCTATGTTCGTGCCCAGTGAGGTACAATCGTGAGTCTCTGTAGACTTTCGCGAAGGAAGTAGAAAGAACGACAACACAGTTGGTCCGTATTCAATCTACTCAATGTTTATTACAGCAAGCATGTAATTTATATTCTTCATGAGACAATAAACAGCCAATAGTAAAGCGACAACAAGGCTTATGATCAAGGGGGAGAAACTGGGTACTCTGGAGTAATACAGGAACAAGGCCATATACAGATGCCCCAGTTGTTATGCCAAATGGTTGACCCTGTTCACCTCAAGAGGACAAGTATGACCATATCAACTCACAGAAATAAGTATGCTGCATAAAATGCAGAACATCATAAAGAGGAAGAGAGAAACGGTCAGCAATTGCTAAATATATTGACTCAATACGCGTGCACTGCAGCCTGCATCTGGGGTCAACAGAGCACACATGGAAGGCCAGAAACACACACACACACACACACACACACACACACACATGTTGTGTTTCCATGTTTTATGGGGACTTTCCATAGACATAATGGTTTTTATACTGTACAAACTTTATATTCTATCCCCTAAACCTAACCCTACCCCTAAACCTAACCCTCACAGAAAACTTTCTGCATTTTTACATTTTCAAAAAACATAATTTAGTATGATTTATAAGCTGTTTTCCTCATGGGGACCGACAAAATGTCCCCACAAGGTCAAAAATTTCGGGTTTTACTGTCCTTATGGGGACATTCGGTCCCCACAAAGTGATAAATACACGCTCACACACACACACACACACACACACACACACACACACACACACACACACACACACACACACACACACACAGAGCAGAACAGCATGTACAATTTCATATTCCTCACATAAAGCGTCTGATGATGGATATCACTATGTCTTTTTACATTCAACAGCCGTGTTGAAACGTGCAAAATAAAAGGACATATTTATTTTGATATTTAATTGACATCATTCATTGTATCACATTTTAAGGCAAAACCAATTCTCCGTATGGAAAGAAAATATGTTCTTAATTTCTTGCATTTTATTTCATTAAGTTTTGCTTAACTGTCAACTATATCCGTTTTTATGACTCATTAATGGAAAGACTGCAAAAGCTGAGCTATTGTATGGAAAGAATTGGGACACATGATGTTTTGCTCTGTGCATCCAGTTTAATCTTTAATAAATCATTTTGTAATTACCAATATTTTACAAGGACAACACTCATCGAAGGTCTATGTTAGTATTTAGTTTTTACCCTATTTTAACTAGCTGTTGTAATTTTGGACCTTATTTGCACATAACTATGAAGGTTTTTGTTTCAGTTAATCCAAGGTGGCACTATATGCTCAGATCAAAGACCTCGATGATCTGACACTGTGCATTCAGTGTAATCCATTAGTAAATCTTTCTTTTATGTAAATATTTTGTGAAAATAACACTCAAAGATCTGTTAGTATTTGGTTACCTTATTTTCACTCAATGGTGAACTTTAGGGTTTCATTTTGGTGGATATCTAGTCGTCTTTACACTGCAGAGGCTGCACAGAACCCGCTTCTGAAAGCTGCATACACACTGCCAGCGACATCACGCGTGAAGGTGCGTACACACTGCCAGCGACATCGCGCGCGACAGCAACTCAATACCATTCATTTTCAATGCGAGCACAGCGACTTCCGGCGACACGAGCTGTCGCGACCGTTGGCGAATAGATGTGGGCGTGTCCAGCGATGCAACAAAGTTGAGACAAGTTCAACTTTATTCGAAGAGCTACTTACGGAAGCGACAGCCAATAGGAGAGAAGACGGGAGAGCTCACGTGATCCTTTCTCTCTCTCAGCTCCTGCAGTAGCGGAAAGGTGGATGAAAGGCTAATTCTTGCTGTTAGCAATTTTCCAGTGCTCTATATGTCTCTTCCCACGTACAAGGACATTTTTAAGAAAAATACTGCGTGGAAAGGTGTATCTGAGATCGCGGGGATTTTGTGGACCCAGACAGACCGGCGTTTGCATTTTCGCCGCAGATAAACAGCCGCTATGGCAAACAGTGCGCCTTGTTTCTCATTCATCATTGATATAAAGCATTTTATGTACTGATTCCATTTATATTTAGTCTTTTCCCTCCAAAATGTCTGTTTTTAGCGATTTGCTGTCAGCAACAATGGAATGGCATCTGTGAATGTCATTTATAAACGTTACTAGGCAACCAGTAGTGGGAACGCCCACTAGTGATTTCATCGCCAGCCGCTGGCGACCTGCAGTGTGTATGCAGCTGAAGACATATATACAGTGTATTTGTATATATTAGTGTTTAGTTTGGTTGGACATCAAAGTTAAATTAAGCCAGCTATTATTGGTATAAACGGGCGCTTTAGCCCCCAAGCCACCAGGGGGCTTGTCCTAAGGGAATGGGTTAACAACATTCATAAGAGAGGGGCGATGTGTATTATTTAAAATAAAAACATGAACGGTGCCTTAATTCGACAGTGGTCGACATTTAATCTAAATAATTATTTTATTAATTTTCCATGTTTCTATTTTTCCCTTTTTGACTGTATACATAAATACATATATATACATATATACATATTGCTTTAAAATATACTAAAAGCTGGGAGTAAGACTCATTAAAGTTATCATAAAAGCAGTCTTAAGATAATTTGTCTTCTGTCAGATTACATTGGATGTTATCTATAATAATGTGCAATTCACCATGTCATTATGTAATATACCACATTCCAAGCAATCCATGGCACCTACTACCATATTAGCTTATACAGGTTTGGTTGCATTACCACACTTGATGCCTTGCAGCACCACTTTGGGATCTGAACTCAACCATCTTTTGACAGAGGTCATCACCCCTCTCTTCTGAATGGCGTTAACCCATTCCCTTAGGCCCGACTCGCCCTGTTTGCAAGAGAGAGGTGGTTAGTCATGTGTGATCTCTGAATCCAGACACTCTCTCAAATGTCTCTGGATATTGCATTGTAACCCTTTACTGGCGACACATGGGGGTGTGGGGCATGTGCTAATAGTGAGCAGGCAAAATCAAGTTTCATGCCACCAGTAGAAAATATTATCTTCTGGGCCAGGCTATCTTTCAAACACCCAATCTAGGTTCGGGATATTTTTTATGCTCTATTCCAAGTTCTTAGACGTTCCTTATGTCTAGTCTGTTTCTTTTGCATCCATTTATGTTATATAACCCCCTCAAGTTTTATATTATCATTCTTGCAATTTGTTACATCGTGGCATTCCATTTACATCATTGCAGACATTATTGCAAAAAGTCGACTCACCGCTTGGGTGTCAGACATCAACAAGTTTGTAAAGGCTGAAATCGACAATTTTCACATTTAACCCTTCCATCTCCACAAGAATATTTCCACCATGCAAGTCACCATGAAATATGCCTTGAGACAAGCAATCCTTGGCACCTTGTACTAGATTATGTATCAATCGGTGAGCCACATCTTGATTTATTAGATGTCAATGGTTCCTGGTGTCTGTGATCAGTGGTATGTCGGTCTCCTGGTGTTCCATGATGATGTTTATCATCCCCTTTTTCTCAAACCCCTCATATAGTTTAAATAAATGAGGGCTTTCTGGTGATGTTTGGAAGAGGAGCATTGCCACATCCTTCAGCAGTTCAGGATACCAGGGTAGAGAAAATTCTTTCAACAAACGATATTAATTATTCCAGTTAGCACTAATTGTATCAATATTCTATTTCTGTATGTGTGTGTGTGTGTGTGTGTGTGTGTGTGTGTGTGTGTGTGTGTGTGTATGTGTGTGTGTATGTGTGTGTGTGTGTGTGTGTATGTGTGTGTTACCAAATGCAAATTTACCAGAAATGTAACACTAACTTGACACCCTGAATTACATTTCATGGCAACCTGAAAAACAAAAAAATAATAAAAATAAATCGCACAAAATCACAGTACATTTTTTCCACTCATCCAGGGATTTAGACGCATCCGACCACTCATCCGGGGATTTAGACGTATCCGACCACTCATCCAGGGATTTAGACGTATCCGACCACTCATCCGGGGATTTAGACGTATCCGAGGTGTTTTTAATTATTTGGGTTAAATCACTAAATGTGTTCATTAAAATGCATTTTGAAGCACTGTAGTCCTCTAATAAGCAAATATTCTCAGCGAATAAAAAATTGATTGGGCGTCAACTGTCGGCCATTTTTTTTTAAGCTGTTCAGTGTCTTATTTTTCCCACAATGCAATGCAAATTAGACTGTCTTACTAAAGACAACTGTGAGCTTGTTTTATGCAACAGGCTTTCTATGGCGTCTTTAGCTAGTCAAACTAATTGTTAGATGCAGTCTTCAGTTAATGGCTATGTTTATGCAACCGGTCCCAGGGATTTAGATGTTTCCGACTGCTCATTCTGGGATTTAGACGTATCCGACCACTCATCCGGGTTCTGCGAGCCGTCTCTCCTGCTTCTCGGCTCACCGTGCGATCTCTAATAGTAACTTAATAAAATTATTTAAACTCAAATCAATGTTTCATGTGCATTAATTAATTTATTTGGCAAGTAGCCTTGTGATAGGCTGAATAATGAGTAATGAATAATGAACCTTACACCCCATCAGACACCAGCTAGATGCATATTTGTTTCCCCCAAAAGAAAAGACACTGTGAACTTGCGTATCTTGAATGTGGGGACCAGCTGCTTTGCGGATATAAGTGTTTGTGGTTTGTGTGTGGAGCAACCGACAGAAAACTCTGACTTAAAGATATAATCATACCATACACTGAAGACTTATGCATAAATGAATGTGCATGCACGATACGATCTGAACGTGTACTAAAAGCAGGTCTGTCTCTTTCACATCAGCGGGTGAAATGGTGCCATTTCTAAGATGCACTTAAAAAGCTGATGATGAAGTATGGTCATTTATTAAAATAACAGGTATCAGTGTTGGTAGAACTTTCAAATTGTAGGTCGAGTCTCACCAAGAAATATCAAATCACATTTCAACCCAAAAGATTTTAAGATTTTAAGAAAATCTCCCTGAAAATCTCATTAATGTAATGAGAAGGAAAAAAAAGCCTCATGAGATGAAAATCATTCTGTCTGGACATTTTATTATAAAAAAAAAAAAAGCATAAATTAAACTTAGTAGAAAAACTACTGCCATGATGTATACTTACAATTGTACTTTACAATATAAAGACTATCATCATTATAATAATTTTTTTGTTTTGTTTTTGTTTTTTGCATTAGGCCTACAGCAATGACAATTTGGGATGGTAGTGGGATGTACTGTCATGCAAATAATGTCACAATGCAAAAAAACAAAAAACAAACAAACAAACAAGCATTTGCACTGCCAAGCTTAAGGGTCCTAAAAATATGCCCCAGTCTTTCTCGACAGTATTCGTGAGGTTTACCCTGTAAGTTTGCACACTGAATTGTAGAAGTTTAAAGGAATATTCCAGGTTCAATACAAGCACAATCAACAGTTAATTATCATAAAAATTCATTTCGACTCGTCGCTCCTTTTCTTTAAAAAAATCTCATATCTGTGTTCCAGTGAGACACTTACAATGGAAGTCAATGGGGTTTAATCTGTAAACATTCAAATACTCACCGTTTCAAAAGTATAGACACAAGACATAAACAACATGTGTGTTAGTGTGATATTAAAGTGATGAAATCACTTACTAACTGCATCTGTGTAAAGTTATATGAAATTGTACATCCTTGTTGCCATGACTACGTAATGCTGTAATAAAGACTAAAAGCCTAAAAACAACGTAACAATGATGATTTAAACAACTTTACAGCTCAAATCACACATGAGTTTAACAGAATTAATGTAAGTGCTTTTATAAAATGATAAACTTCACATATTTGCCTTTAAACCCTCCAAAAATGGACCCCATTGACTTCCATTGTAAGTGCCTCACTGTAAACAGATTTTTTGCTTCTTTTAAAGAAAAGGAGAAACGAGTCGAAATTGATTTTTGTGGTAATCAACATTGTCAGAAATGCTGTCGATTGAGCTTAACTGAACCCGGTGTATTCCTTTAATGACTTGTCAGGGTTTCTCTATATAAACACAAATCGATTAGAGGTCGACCGATATATCGCCGAGGCCAAAAACTCTTTTTAAAAACATCAGCATCAGCAGATACATTTTCCCGTTTGGCCGATTTGTTTCTTGAGGGTGCAGATAATTGACTGCTTGCATGTGAAGCGACTGAGACATGTACATTCACAGTCACTGTTCGTTTTGTTGTTACGTGGCATCATGGTACTACAATAATAAACCGGTGTGCAACACAGTCTCATTTAAACGGTCCACCACATATGAGAGCTGCAGAAGATGCATTTGAGCTCATAATGTTAGTGTTTCCCTGTTTCATTCTCCCTCTCTCTCCTCAACAGTTCCCTGTAACTTTTAACAGTCTTGCCTAATGATAAAAAGGCAAATATCGATAAAACTAATATCACATAAACTCTGCTAATATGTGCATATCTCATTGTGGAGTAGAGGGGGCGGGGCCGGGCTGGAATGTCGCACGCTGGTCCCCAATCGGCCTTTATCCCTCGCGCACCCCATCAGGCCAATTGGGGACAGGGCGTGCGACATTCCAGCCTGGCCCGGCCCCCGCCCCCCTCCGCTCCACACTCATTTAAACAGATGTAATAAACCAACCTCACAAAACTTGAGCAGGTCCAGTATCCTGTGGAGCCCTCATTTATTTACATCTAAAGCACTTATTCTAACAGTCTCTCCTCAACAGTTCACTGTAACTTTTAACTTTATTTACTAATGATAAAAGGCAAATATCAATATAACATCCATTATATACCATCTGCAAATATCTCATCTAAACTGATGTAATACACGAACCTCACGAAAATCCAGTTATAATTTTGTATGATATTTTGAGTTTTTTTATGCAATTTTATGTTATTTACCAGAGATGGGACCAAGTCACACATGTGCAAGTCTCAAGTAAGTCTCAAGTCTTAACCTTCAAGTCTCAAGTAAGTCCCAAGTATTTTTTTTCTTGGGCAAGTCAAGTCAAGTCACAGGCTATGTCAAGTCAAGTCCAAGTCAAGTCACCTTATTATTTTAATTTTACCTGCAGAATCTGATCATAATAAAGTGAAAAGACAAGATATAAGTAACTGTCAGTAAATTACAATACTCATGTTCAGTAAAATACATCATGGAATCAAACAAAATTGTAACGTTTGAAATGTTTTAAATTTTCAACATTGAGTCCATAAAACAAATAACAGCTTAACATCCAACAGACTCCTCTCTGAACACCTCCCTCTCTCTCTCTCAAACAGTTACATACATTAAACTTTGTTACATTTCTCCTCTCTCTCTCACACACACTCTCTCTCTCTCACACACTCTCTCTCTCACACACTCTCTCTCTCACACACTCCCACACCCACACTCACTCACTCTCGCGCTCTCACACTCACACACCCACACTCACTCACTCACTCACTCACTCACTCACTCACTCACTCACTCACTCACTCACTCACACAGAGTATATCCATAAGCCTATTTTTGAAATGTCTGTGAGTGGGAAACGTTGAGGTACCAGCGCGCGTGAACGTCATGGCAACGTACAAAACAAAGTACCTCGCGCGGGAAACACTTAACGTAAATCAAACAGGCTAGTATGCAGCATAAGCCACGAAGTGTTGGCGAAATAAAAAATTAATGGACAGATTTTTTTTTTCCAGAAAACTTCTTGCACAAAATAAATTCAAGCACTTTCAAGGACCTGTATCTATGTATGTTTATTTTCAAGAACTTTCCAAGGCCTTGAATTTTATTGTTCAGATTCACAAACTTTCAAGGATTTCAAGGACCCGTGGGAACCCTGCTATTATTACATTAGCTAACTACCAACTAACCAGATAAAATTAACAAATTGACAAGCACTTACTGGGCAGAATGTCTCTTCAAATGGCGGATGAAATTGGAGGATGTCGTCTGGCTGTCCGCGATCTTAACGTTGCATGTCTTGCAAAGCGCTGTTCGTCTTTTGCCATCTTGATAATAATTTTTGAAGCCGAAGCGATGACCCTCGGTAGCGTTACCCTCCGGCTGACATGTTGATGTGTTATCTGATCTAAGTGGGCGTGGTGTGCGTAAGGTACGAGAGGGCATGGCTGATGATAGCCTATAGTGTCGTGATCCAGTCATGACAAAACTATTCTCAGCCTGCGCTCCAGCTGGATCAACTTTATTTTTTTAAATAATTTATATATTTTATATTCAAACTGAAAACATGATGTGATTAACACTCAAGTCATTCAAGTCTTCGTGTCTCAAGTCAAGTCAAGTCCCGAGTCTTTAACTTCCAAGTCCGAGTCAAGTCTCAAGTATTTTATTTTTTGTCAAGTCAAGTCACAAGTCATAAAAATAGCGACTCGAGTCGACTCGAGTCCAAGTCACCAAGTCACAAGTCATAAAAATAGCGACTCGAGTCCAAGTCACAAGTCCCCATGTCTGTTATTTACTATATTAAATTGTGTGATATATCAGCATTGTATCGGCCTTCCAGACATTCTCTAGATATCGGCATCGGCCATTAAAAAAAAAAATAAATCGGTCGACCACTAATATTGATGATATTGAACCCGGATATTCCTTTAATGACTTGTCAGGTTTTCTCTAGACAAAAAAAGACAGATTTGTGCTTGAACCGTCCAACCTCCATCAAAGCCATGTTAAATCCAGACCACCACAAACACCATTTTACCACTGAATCCCAGATCATCTTTCCAATGAGTGTATTTGCACATGCTGCCCAACAGGAAGAGTATATAGATATTCACATACAAAGAGTGCAATCATACATTTAAACATATCCAGTTGTAACATGTTTTTTTCACAAGTATTGTTGAGTTTTGTTCAAAACAGGTGCTGAAAACATACAGTAGTTGGCACCATGACTCCAGTTCGTAAATTTGGGATAACAGCATCTCTCAAGACAAGGACCAAAACTCAAGACGGATCTTACAGCATTTTCCTCATCACCATTATTGAGCTTCAAGTACCTTTAAGTGTTATTATGACAATATTAATACACTGATGTACACTTAAAGGCCTCTTATTTCCTGTTTCACAATACAAACACTTCCTGATCTGATATGAAACATTCAGGATCAAATATAAATACATCCACACACTACATAGAGCATGTCTCCAGTCATGTACAGCAGGTATTTTCGCAGGCAGCAAAGAAATCAAATACAGCCACATTTGATTGGAAAATATCAAAATAATAAACCTATGAAGCAATTAACTCCAGTCTTTTGTCATAAGGCTGCTATACAGTGAACAGTCCCACAGTGATTTCTACAAGCACATACGACACCTGAAAACCTTTAATTGTATATATATTGAACAAATGCAAGTTGACATAATTAACCTATGATGCCAAATTGAGCTTAAGAATTCTGATCGGAAATAAATTCAAATAATTTTTTCTTGCAGGTCAATCGTTATTTATGGTGCATTCATGTCAAGTCGGAATTACTGTAATTATGAAATGACACTTCAGAGATTCTACCCGGACATCCTCAGAACCAGGGTTGGACTGGGAAGAGAAATCGGCCCGGGATTTAACATAGCCACTGGCCCAAAAGTTGTTGAGCGGGTTGTAGGGGTGTGGTGTTCGCTGTCCTTTTCAGCATATTGCGGCGCCGTTTTGTGGTCTGTTCTGCATAACGCGGTGGCTCATTAGCTTATCGCTGGCACATTCGCCCCATTTCGCGACCAACGCACCGGCCCGCTCGGTTCTCCCAATGGACAGTCCACCCCTGAACAGCCCCAAAGTGCGCCGGCCCACCGGAAAATTGCCCGGTATTCCAGATTACCAGTCCAGCCCTGCTCAGAACACAGAAATTATTTGTTTCTACAGCACCAAAATGGATCCATGTGTTGCTTTGTTATTGATTACAGCATAATGTTTAATACTACCTAAATTCACCTCTATATGTTCTAACAAAACAAGACAGCAATCAGGTAACAGTGAATACAATAAAACATTATATCAAACTGACATGTATTTAACCTTCCTATTCTGTTCTGTCATTTTTTACCAAAATCACATTGTAAATCCAATGTAATAAAAATGGTTCTCTTTATCTGAGCAGTACAATATTTTGACTTTTTCTCCACTTGCCATCTACACACAACAAATTACTTAATTCAATATACGTAAGTGGGCGTAAAAAAAAAAGCAACACTTTCGCTGTTCGTGGTCAAAATTGACCGACCATATGAAATAAATTAGAAAAACAGAACAATTGTTTTTTTTTTTGTCACATAATATATATAAATCAGCCTCAATGCAGAACAGACACAGAAATGAAGGGGTGAGCCTATAAAAAATAGTGCTAAACATTTAGAATTACTACACAGTAGGTGGCTGCAAAGAACACCGCAGCCACCTACTGGCTATTACTGTCATGACATCATTTCAAGTCATACTATTTTTATTTTTTCACCAGATGGCAGCATCATTACATGACACATTCGCTCATGTTCTTCATGTTTAAACTTATAGAAGTGTAGGTTTTTACTGTCACAACGTTACATAAGAATGGGGAAATCGATAAATGTATATGTAAATAAGTTAATAAAATCCCAAAACAGGTGCGGAATTGTATTGTTTTTACTTCAGGTAAGAATCAATTTGATCATTTATAAAAAAGAAAGTTACACCTGTAAAAATAACCACAAGCAGCAAAGTAAGCGGTTCTTTTTAATCAGAATAGGAGGGTTAAGCTACCTTTATATGTTGAGGCTGCTGCCATTTTGCTTCTTTTAGCGTGACGTTATGACGGATAAGTCTGAGCTTTCATAGAATGAATACGGGTTCTACTAAGATGTTAACTAATGAAGATTTTATTAGTAAAAATCTTGCAATTATTGTAATTCAGACATGACATGAATGCACCATTAAATGCAATTGGAGTGATGGATGGACAAATGTTCATATGACAGTCTAGCACCCTTTAGCAAATATTTTGGTATATATTCTCAGGTTTAACAATTATCAAACATAGGCTAACCCTCAAAGATGCACAACCTCTGAAACTGTCTAAAGCAGCTGTTCTGAACTGCGGTTGCCAACAGCGGGGAAAAAAAGCTAAATATTAAAATGCAATTAACCTTAGACTGGCTTGTCAAAATGCTTACCATAGCTTTAATTGTTGACGCAACAAACTATGCATCCAATCAGTCTACAGTATTTTGGTGCAAATTCATCGGTCATTAACATGAAAACCAAGAGCAAAACTATTTAAGGAGTTAAATACAATACAACTTACATTAAATAAATGGTAAATCACAGTTCTGTTGTTATGGATTTACAAATTGTCACATTTTCTATTCAGTCTATATGTTATGTTAAAAATGTTGCATATATGGGTATATGCAGTTCATGGTAATATTACTATTAGTTAATATTATATTTGTTTACTTTTGTAAAATAAAAAATTTTGGGTACTGTTTTGGGTCACCAATTGATCTCCAACATAATATCTGGGTCCTGAAGCAAAACCAGTTGAGAACAACAATGGCATGTGGTCTAGAACCACATAGATATGCCAACCTCATAAAAGACTCACACGTGCCATATTAGGCTCAGAATCAGAACTCAGAATCGTTCAGGTGGAAAATGAAGGGCAATCAAACGGTTGTCAAATGGACTGACAAGACAAATACTTGCTACAATACATTTTCTAATATGTGGTTTGACCGATACTGAAACATTTGATATTCTTGCAGCATTTTGCCCCAAGTCTACCTCATAATACATAAAATACACAGTCTCTTTACAGTGTCAGTGCAGATCTCATGCAGTTCCAGTCATTGGTTGACGGCTAGAGTCCACGTCCACACTATTACATTAAATGCTTTTGCTCTAGCATGCAAACACAAACAGACACATGAAGCTGACCTTAACATCCCATTGGTACCTTTGCACCAAAGCCAGACAGAAGAGCAGGATTGTATTAGCATGGTTTGTTTTTGTGCCAACCTCAAAGTACAAACAGTCATAATGGCTTTGACAGCATATCTAGGCAGATTTATTGCTTACTTGACGACTTGATCTGTAGTAGGACTAGCAGCCAAGCAACTGACGTTTTAACCAATTGGCAACACACAAATATGCATTACAAAAACACAGGAGAGATGCAGTCAAGCCCATCTGGTGACAATTTAACTTTCTTTATTTGGGGGATTTTCTCCCCTTTTCTCCCCAATGTGCTCTAAGTCGTTGTGGTGGCATAGTGACTCGCCTCAATCCAGTAGGCGGAGGATGAATCTCAGTTGCCTCCGCGTCTGAGACTGTCAATCCACACATCTTTTCACATGGCTTGTTGAGTGCGTTGCCACAGAGACCTAGCGCGAGTGGAGGCTCACGTTATTATCCATAGCATCCACGCACAACTCTCCACTTGCCCCACCGAGAGCGAGATCCACATTATAGTGACCACGAGGAGGTTACCCCATGTGACTCTACCCACCCTAGCAACTGGGACAATTGGTTGCATAGGACACCAGACTGGAGTCAGGTTAACCTCCTCGTGGTCACTATAATGTGGTTCTCGCTCTCAGTACGGCGCATGCAGCGGAGAACAGCGTGAGGCTCCACTTGTTGCATGTCTTCAAGGTGTGGTTTTCCTAGGAAAACAGAATGTACAGAATCCAGACTCTAAAACTGGTAAATCCAACGAGAATCTGCAAGAAATTGTGTTCGGAATTATAATCCATGTGAGAGCGACTATTTCTGTTTGCTTACAGTACAAACGCTTCACTACAACCAATCTCAACTTTACCCTAATCTTACGAGTTGCATTAGCTGTACAGCGACACTCTGCTGCGACGCATGGCCTCACTGATCAGGTAGGCGGGGTTGACCTCCGGTTCTTCCGTCATCACGACAATGTTCTGCCACTCTCCACATTGATTGGACTTCTTGATCGTGTCCACGACACAAAGTGCATATAGACAATCCTCAAAGGTAGCAGCCATTGTGAGCGGCCGACCGTCCCAGGTACGACGGTCATCTTGGTCTTGGAATGCCTGCCGTACTGCCTGAACCATGCAGATGGTGCCGGTAAGGTAAGGTGACGGAATGTCTCGGAATGCCTTGTCAGGTAAGGATGCGTTCCCCATAGGGGTGTTGTCTTTCAGCAAGAGCTCCTGTCCACCTTCGCCTTCGTTCTTCTGTCCGTACAAGTCCGTCCCACTCACAGTCAACCTGCCGGCCGTGCCCACGACCACCACCTCTTGACGGAACTCACCAGGAACATTGAAGTTAAGCGTAACAGTGCAGCAAGCGCCACCCTCTAGCACCATCTGAAAGGTGCAGAAGTCGTCGCTGGTGATTTGACGAATACCTCGGATGTGGTCGGTCTGCTTGACGAAAGTCTTGAGGAAGCCATGGACCTTCATCGCTCGCCGGCTGGTCAGAAACGTGAGCAGGTCAATGATGTAGCTGCCCACCGAGTGGAGTCCACCGCCACCCATGAGGTCATCGCAGCTCCAGTTGTACTTCTTGCCGAGAAGGCTGCCGCCGTGCACTTGCGCCTCACAGACCAAGAGTTCCCCGACGTAACCTTCTTCCACAAGCTCCTTCATGCGAACAAATGCTGGAAGGAAGCGCAGCACGTTACCCATTATGCTGAGCAGTTTAGGGTAGTACTGGGCTGCTGACATCATGCGGAAGGCATCCAGCGGTGTCGCGGCCCGGTCGCATATGACATTTTTTCCAATACCTAGGAAGAAAATTAGAAAGTTAGACATGAAGGTGATAGTATAGCAAAACCCACCTAAGGCAAACGTGACCACACCAAACTGTCACATTGGATTCCAAAATGAAGCTTTTCAATTGTGTCAATCACAAAATAAAGATAAGTTAAAATCAAGTTTAATTATTTACTTGATGAGAAAACTATAGTAAGATATTACGTATTGTTTTCAGAGAAATTTTACAAAATCTGGTGAGGTTTATGCTTAAATATTTTTGAATTCAGGTTATTTTTCTTACCCCATTTCTTTCTTGTTTTAAGCACAAGACTTTTTAGGTTAATTGACTCCTCAAGTCTTCAATAGTTTTACTGAAAATCCAGACAAAATACTGAGTAAGACTAATTCATTTTTGCAGTGTACAGGAAGGGCTGCAGAAATGTGAAGCACAGCCACATCCAATTAAAAGGGCTCTAATTACACTTGCATTACTTCTAAGTTCCTGCAGATGGCAAACTTTCCCAAGTATGAATTTCAAAATGAGATGAATGAATGACTCAAGAATTAGTTTCAAAACAATAAAAAAGTAAATTTTTAGTTTAGAAAGTTTATTGTCCTCATAAACATAAAAATATAAAAAACCAGTAAGAATAACTATAATATATACTATACTATAATATACTGTATATAGCTTACTTGTTGATAAACTGCTGCTAAACATGTTTGGTGGGCCTGTGGGTGCCTAAAATGCATACCTGAGCTTATTTATTATATTTTATTAATTTATATATTGTATATAAATTATATATTTAAGATTTAGTTTTTTATTATATTTATGTATTGATCAAGTGTCCTTGGGCAAGACACTGAACCCCAAGTTGCTCCCAATGGCAGGTTAGCGCCCTGCATGGCAGCTCTGCCATCATTGGTGTGTGAATGTGTGTGTGAATGGGTGAATGAGTCAGTGTAAAGCACTTTGAATAAGGTTAAAAAAGCGCTATATAAGTGCAGACCATTTACCATTTTGATGAGCAAGATAACAAGCACTATGAAAGCCATTAAATGTCTTACGTAATTTTGTCTAAGGTGAAAGCTGATAAATAAAATGTACAGTGCATTACCAGTTTAACACATTCAAGTTTTAGCACAGGATTGGCCATGGGACGTAAGCCACGTCTTGGTATGTTGAGCCAAGATTTAGCTAGTAAAAGCTATTAAAAATTGCATGAACTGATAGCTGTGGCGAATCAGGTAAAGAGTATCAGATTATGGAAACTTAAGTCAAGTTCAGAGATTTTGCTCTCGCAGTAGATCCAAACCTTGTGTGGCTAACAGCAATTAACTGATTGATATAATAAGCTAGATAAACAGTAGTGGAGTCCCCTGCCCCACATGACCTCTTCTTTAAGGGCCTGTTTGAGACTTGGTGCACAATAATCTAGCAGACTAATCTCCTATTAGCTCCCAATAGCAAGACCCAAAGTCAGAAAATTAATCCAGCTGACCCATTTCTAGAAATGTATTTTGTGGGAGAAAACACAGTTCAAATGAATCCTATTTACATTACTAATACATATGCATGGTCTTATTATGCATGAATCATCAGTGCATTTCCTTTTTAGCTAATTTTCCAACCCCTCCCCTCCAATTTTCATGATCCAATTCCCGATGTATAAAATCAAGTCCTGCCCAACAATGGGTAAAATGGGTTGTGATTGCACTAATGCAATTACAGCGCAATACTTGCTTAAACACGCTTTTAGCGCCACACAGTGGACATCTCAGTTCTGAACTGCCACGATACGCGTAATGAACCACGTAATGTCATTTCGTAAAAATGTCACCACAGTTACGTAATGTTCATGAGGTCAGGCTGGCTTTATCGTTTGCCTGCAGCATCATGTTCATGAATGCATGAACAGTTTTGACAGGTGAACTTCGCTGAGAGGTTTCTCGAGAGTAACTCAACAGGGAGTGATGATGATCACAACTGACTGCTCTCGGTTGTGAACTGTGAAGGAGGGAAAAAAAGCTCATGTGTGGGACTGCGGTTGATCTCCAGTCATAAATTATCCACAGACGGCAGAGTTTGACATCAAAGCTGTAAAGACACATCACCATTTGAAAGCTCAAACTGAATGTAGCACAACCACAAGCGTTCTCCTAAACCTCTGCTTGCACTGGTTCTTTGTTTCGGTCTCACACTGTCTTGAAAACGATACTTGTGTGTATCAGTTTTAACAAGGCATAGATCCAAATTTCATTGAATCCCACAAAAAATGTTTTTTTGTACATCTATATAGTACGAATTAACCATGCTAATGCTATAAGCACACTATAGTAGATAATGAGCAATTGTGTGAACGGAAATATGGTTCCAACTAGTGCTTGTGTTTGATTGAAGGTTCAATTCATCCATATTTTTGAGAATGGATCATCTATCTACTTTTCGGAAATGGCCACACTAATCTTGATGTTTACATTCAAGGCATTTTGCAGACGCTCGTACGCGAAGCAACTTACAAAAAGTGCTTTATATAACAAAACTATCCATCCATCCATCCATCCATCTTCAACTGCTTATCTGAAGTCAGGTTGTGGGGGCAGCAGCTCCAGCAGGTGGCCCCAAACTTCCCTATCCCGAGCCACATTAACCAGCTCTGACTGGGGGACCCCGAGGCATTCCCAGGCCAGTGTGGAGATGTAATCTCTCCACCTAGTCCTGGGACTTCCCTGAGGCCTCCTCCCAGCTGGACGTGCCTGAAACACCTCCCTAGGGAGGCGGCCAGGGGGCATCCTTACCAGATGCCCAAACCACCTCAACTGACTCCTTTCGATGCAAAGGAGCAGCGGCTCTACTCCGAGCTCCTCACGGATGACTGAGCTCCTCACCCTATCTCTAAGGGAGAAGCCCGCCACCCTTCTGAGGAAACCCATTTCGGCTTGTACTCGTATAACAAAACTAGATATTTGGCAATTCAAAAACCAACATAAAAAAAACTATTTTGAATATTGTGCACATGACCACTAAGCATTCAGGAATTGGAAAATGTAACACCAAAACAGATGATAGGCTATTTAAAGGCTAAATATTACATTTATGTAAAAACATTTTCAGGGTTTGACTAACGAGTATGCATTATTTTTCTAGTCGCTCGTGATTAACGACAACATTTTTTGTAGATATTGCATGAACAAAGCAACTTCTAGACAATGAAATATATATATACTGTATATTTGAAAAATGACATTTACAAGCCTGAAAATCACAATTATACTTTTTCCTGAATTGAGTAGTTTGGTTGGCCACAAATGTATTCTGAAAATATTGCATTGCTCAGATGCAATGCACAACTGAGTTCATGAAAGCTCTTTTCCAGGAACAGAGTTAAATTGGGCATGTTAGAGCGGCAGAGAGGAGATAATTACACCTCCATCACACGAATGATGACTCGCCACAGAGAGAGCAAGAGGTGCAGAGATGAGAAAGAATACATTATATGGTAATGTTTACGGCAGATAAGAGGCGAGAATTCATGATGCAAGTAGATAAATAGAGCCGTTCTTTTTGTTAATACAGTAAAACAATGTCCATGAGAGCATTTGCTCTGCAAGAAAACATCTTAATACAGGTTATTTCAAGTTTAAAGTCTACATGAAAAAAATTGTCTCTTTTAAATGGGTTTACAGTAAATGGGATTCACATTTTTCAAACATTCATGCATTGGATTACTGGATCTGTATGTTGTAGTCAGATGTTTGTCATTAACATGCCTTCTAACCAAGTGAAAAGAGTCCACCCCCAAGTGTCTATTATATTCGGCTCTCTAGATATGGCACAGGAATTTCTTTTAAAGCAAGTCTATGAGTTGGTTTCCATCCAACAATTTTTATGCACATTTTGAAATTGCGCATACGAAATCCTGAATGGAAACATCCTAAATTCGCTTAAAATTATTACTTTTATTTTGTATTTTCTCCACTTTTTCTCCCCAGTTTGAAATGCCCAATTCCCAATGCGCTCCAAGTCCTCGTGGTGGCGAACTAATCTCAATTGCCTCCGCGTCTGAGACCATCAATCCGCGCATCTTATCATGTGGCTAGTTGAGCGCATTACCGTGGTGACATAGCGTGTGTGGAGGCTTCGTGCTATTCTCCGCGGCATCCACACAGAACTCATCACGCGCCCCACCAAGAGCGAGAACCACGTTATAGCGACCACGAGGAGGTTACCCCAATGTGACTCTTCTCTCCCTAGCAACCAGGCCAATTTGGTTGCTTAGGAGACCTGGCTGGAGTCACTCAGAACGCCCTGAATTGGAACTTCCGACTCCAGGGGTGTCCTTATTACTCAAGTCAGCGTCAATACTCCCTGAGCCACCCAGGCCCCCCTAGATTCACTTAAAATGTAATGAGCTAGGAGTAGGTGGAGTTTCTAGAGTTTTGCATTAGTTAATATGCGCATTAAGGTGATGGAAATGGTTTATTCACCAAACGATGACGTGTTCGTGCATGAGTTGAATGTGTGATTGCTTGATGTGACTAGCCCACTGAAAGGTCCAACCTTGGCACACAATTCTTTAACATAGCGCTTGTCTTTTGGAAGTGTTTAACCCACTTCTGGCCGATAAAGTGGGTCCTCACAATCCGCCAGAACAGTTTTGAGAGTGGGCGCTCCTAGGTAAGCCGAGATTGGCGGTGTGTGGGCATCGCAGCTATTTCAGCACACATTATATCAGATATTACACTTATTCTGTGGAATCTCGTGGATGCATTTAATAAAATGCGATACTTGCTCCAATCTTGCAAATAAAACTGTCCCCAAAGCAGGGAGAGGTCATTCAGCTGCTCCATCATGACGAGGCGGCACATTACGTAGTGGATGGAAATGCGCAACAATTTGCATTTTCTTAAGTTACATTTTTTGAACAAAATGCTAAACATTTTGGATGGAAACCCAGCATATGTGGGCGTTTTGTCTTCTGCCAGGTGACAAAAGTTTAATACTTTGGGTTTAATACTTTGTTCAATAGTAACAGACATGATTGACTTGGCAAACATTACTGACAACATTTCCTTTAAATGCATACTGCAACTGATGAGAGAGGGTTAGAACAAATGTGCCAGCACTGGGAATACCATTCCTCCTCAACGAACACACACACACACACGTGACTCCATTACTTCAGGGTTTAAAACACATTAAAACCAATAGCATTCAGAAATAAGCAAGTAAAACAGGTCCGGCTATGTGCTAGAAATAGATTCCTCCAACGGTCCGCTAGATCTCACATTTCCAATCCGTCTGAACTGATGAATGGCAAGATAATGTGTGTGTGTGTGTGTGTGTGTGTGTGTGGGATACACCTGCATCTTTTTGGCAGAGATCCTCCTGCTGTGTTCCACCTCACAGCACGACACATTAATCATGGCGAGGGGTTCACCGCTCCACTACACCATATTCTAATAAAGTCTCGTGGCCAGAGGAGGCTCCACAAACACAATAAGCCCCTGACATCTGTGCATAAACAAATATTCATTATTTTAACATCCACTGTCAGACTCGTACATACTTGTTCTATCACACGGTAATGGTATGCAAGCATTAGGATACAGTTATTTCTGCTAAAAAAGAAAATATTTTGTATATAGTATTAGCTATTTTTGGTTAATCCAGAATATAAAATACTTTACAACGGGGCTTCATACAAACAAAAGTACAAAAATTTGGCCCTATATCTATTGCTCCTATATCTACATTATATCATTATAACCCCACAGGGGGCCTTTTGACCCTAGTGAGGGGTACTGATATCTATAAAATAGTTTTTATTAAAACAACCTTGGGTTATAATTAACAAAATTATGTTGCTCCATCAATATTCAATGAAAACAAATTCACAAGTTCACATGTTTACATAAACATATTTAGCTCGCTGTCCATAATGGAGGGCTCAAGCTCAAGACTCGACCCGAACCAGAGGTACCCCCTGGACTTCTGATTTAGTGTAACTAGCCATGAAGGTGGAGTTGGGGTGGTGGAGGGATGCTGTTCAGAGGTAAGCGGCGCCTTATATTCTGCCTGCATTGATTGGTTGGATTCAATGAACATGCTCCTTCTGAACTTTTGTTAAGAGCTCCATTTTCTATTTTCTATATTGAAACACTTTGCGACCAGAAAAGAAGCATATTTTCCTAAGGTGTGCCTTTAACCCTGCTGTACCCTACTGTATCTCATGTGATTATCTTCTCTTTTTATTTGAAACTTGAAGGATGCATGCCAAATAATCTAGAGAGAATTATTCATAAACAAATAAAAAGTCTGGAATCACAATATGAAACGGAGTTTAAAAACAAAAGACTGAAAACAGTAAAACCAAAGTCTTTCTAGCAAGTCAGTCCTCTGTCGGCCATCTTTGGTATGCTCTCGGGTGGCTATTTCCAGTTATGCCAGTGCAGCTCCTATCTACTTGAATGGGAAAATAAAGAATGAAATCTCAAGAACGGTTGGTCAAGATTACGATCAAAGAACATATTTCAAATCAGCCAATTCTGGATTCATAAATTGTGCTTCTTTCCCTCATGTTACACAAAAAAAATGCAATTTTCCCAGCTTGTATAGCTATAGAGTTGATTGACAGACAAGGTCTGTATCTAAAAGGTGATTGGCTCTTTTATCTGTAAGGAGGGATTTCCTTTCTACATCCGTTGACCGTTGGGCGCTAGAGCTCCTTGGTTGGGCATTCCAATTTGTCCCGTTCATTTTAATAGAAGTGGCCCGTCTCTGCTAAATAGTCTCTGGTAAAACGAATATAATTCAGACTCTAAACTCTGTTGCTTGGCAAACATAAACAACCTAACTCCACCACATTAGACCCTTTAATAACAAGTTGTTCCTCATCATGACTTGTTTGGGGCTGTATATTTTTGCAATACTTGACGTCTTGCTCTCCAATAGCTCAAATATATCTACCATAAACAGAATAGCAAAACCTATGCATGGTATCCAGTTCTATCCTACGTACCATGATGCTTAGCGCAAAATGTGGGCGTTACTTCCGTTGTCAAGTAAACACAGCTGTTGTTGTGCCATACGTCCATCCATTCCTTCGTTACGGTGTTGGGATTTTGAGGAGTGTCTGATTTTGTGAGGACATATATTAATCACTATACCAGTGTGTTACTGAACAATAATAAACTGCAAATAAGCCATAACGACAAAGAAAGCTCGGTCAAAACCGGTGTGCTGTTGAGTTGAGATTTAATTTATGCACAAATGCAACATTTCGAGCAGAATTATCGGTTGTTTTTAGAGGAGTACCTGTGTTAGTTCAGCTTCAGATGTGTGTGCTTGTCATCTTGTCTTCCTGCATGTTCCAATCAGACACACTGAAGGAAGAGCCGCGATGTTCTCATCTTTGGGTATGTAATCGCTTTATCAAGTTTTCCGATCGGACGGTTATTTCCTTTTAAATCCACATGTGATGGGCGGGTGAGAGCTGGTGCTTCAATGCCATACGGGACGCATCAGGATGGCATTTTAAACCTCAAATGCAATGTGGTTTTTGACTACCTCTGTTTGTTATATTTGTGATCCAATCATAACTACCAGGATTACCAACCGGGCCAATGCCCAGGGGCCCTTGACAACCAGGGGGCCCTTGACTGCCCCGGTGTGCCCTGGTGATCCCCCCGATTGAAAACCCTTTTGGGCTCAACAACTTTTGGGTGGAGGGGGGCCCTTGGAGATAGTTGGCCCCAGGGCCTTTGCGAGTCATAATCCATCCCAGATAGCTACATAACTATATTTAGCCACTGACCATTTGCGATCAGATCATCCGAAATGTGTCTTATTACCAGCTGTTAACAGGGTATAAAATGACTGCAGACAGAGCTAGGGAATGCTATAGCACTATAGAACAACATCTGGCGACAGTCCCATCCACATTTGTTGGTCCAGTAAGACCCCCAAGAAAACAGTGGATAACCATCATACCACTCAGATCGTCCGATATGGGTTTTTAAATGACCGATGTTGACATTACATGTACAGTACATTGAACACAATGTATCACATTCATTAATGCGACACCATAAGGAACACATATTGTGTGGTCATGTATGACAGACCGACATACAGTATATTCTTCACCTATATGACTATCATATCTGAGAGAGTGAGAGGACATACGCCCACACTGAATGAAAGACAAACGGGTGGAGAAAGACTTCTGACGGAGAGCAAGAGGCCATTCTGGGGTTGAATTACAAAATCCCAGAGAGACTCTATACCAGCATGCACTATCGATCACTCTCTAATGTACACTCACAGACAGAAATGCATGGGTAATGACTAGGGCTGCACGACTATGATAGAAATCATAATTGTCGATTGTTTCCCTTGATATTGTAATTGTGATTGATTCCGATAAATTTAATTCACAATGAACTACTTATTTTGGGTGGATCAACTGCATGCCATATTCTTTATGTCGGCTTCACATCCAAAACAAGCTGAGAACTGTGTTTCTGAAGTATGTTATTGCCATTTTAAACATCAGTTTATCAAGACTAGCTGCATAAACGTTCGACTTCACATTGGCCTTCTTAAGGTGCGTACACACTGCCAGCGGCATCGCGCGCGACACCAACTCCATCCCATTCATTTTCAATGAGAGCACAGCGACTTCCGGCGACACGAGCTGTCGCGACCGTTGGCGACTAGATGTGGGCGTGTCCAGCGACGCGACAAAGTTGAGACAAGTTCAACTTTATTCAAATGAAGAGCGACTTACGGAAGCGACAGCCAATAGGAGAGAAGACGGGGGAGCTCATCTGTTTTTAGTGGCAAGAAAAGATATTTGCTGTCAACAGCAATGGAATGACATCCGTGAATGTCATTTATAAACGTTACTAGGCAACCAGTAGTGGGAACGCCCACTAGCGACTTCACCGCCAACCACTGGCGACCTGCAGCGACAAAGTCTCTGGCAGTGTGTACGCACCTTTAGAAGCATGAAAAAGTCTGTTATTGACATTTTTAATCAGTTATATACAGAAAGCAGTCTGCGATTGGTTGCGATGCTCAACCGTTGCAAAAACAAATCTTGATAAATAGAAAATTAAATAGACAATTTTGACTACGGGAGGGTAAAAATATAGTTTTCCCGATTAATCGCAATCTTCATTTGAACGATCACGATATCGATTCTTAAATCCCAAGATCGATCTTTTACTCAATGAGCAACCTTCTACTACAATGAGAGGAAATAACCAAATTTCGCGCTATGTGACTGAAGTGAATATATTTGGCAACTGGCTGCTAAATGTTTACATTTCACTCACCAGTAATTGTGTGGTTTATTCGTGAAATGTTCAGCAGAGAGATCCTTTCACTGCATGTTGAGCGTAAAAGTAAAAGTCCGTGTAATGTGTCTCCAAAGACGAGATCCATGCAACCCATTTGTCATTGAATACAGTCTCTTTTAAAACCCTTTCTCGGATCGCTCAGATGAGGTAAAGCCATCCGAGCGCTCTCTAGTTAACATGCGCTCATTTAAAGGCTCTGTTTACAGAAATGCCATTTTTTTTAAAGAGACAGTACCGATTTTAGCACGTGTTCAACAAATCACTGTAAATACTTGTAAATAGAACAAATTATGCAATTTAACAATAAATATGTAACAAAAACAATATATGAAATATATTATCTTATTTATTGATTGAATAAATTTATTTGCTCATATTTAATAAGCCAAAATGTGTCCAAAATGATGAAATAAAAGTAATAAAATATAAATACTACAATTATTATTTTCCTTATTAGTTGGGAAATAATTTATTTTATATTTAGCACAAGGGACATTATAAGTTAAATAAGCCCATATAAATCCATATTGAATTTAATCGGAATGGAATCGAGAAATTGTGTATCGGAATCAAACTGAATCGGGAATTCTGTATCAATGCCAAGCACTAATTGTGATGCAACATGAGATATAATTGCCAATATTTACGAATAGTAAATGTAATCTTGATTATTTATTAAATATATTGTGCAGCCCAAGTATCGACATGCAGATGTAATATTAAATTGAATTTGTTTGAGCATTCGTCTGTTTTTAAAGTTAACATGAATTTGATATTGATCCCATTTACCATCTTAATGTTCCTGGTGTTATTGTGCACAGTTCATCAAGATTTATAACCATGTTTGGAATGGAATCCAACCATACTTCAGAATACCACAAAGTATTTTTTTTTTAAATATAGTATGTGAAATTATGCAACAATGAATGTTTTTGATAAAAATATGGATACATAAATGGTAAACGTAGACGTGACTTCATACAGTATGTTCATAATCATAATCAAATACATACAAATAAAAAATGGTGAGCATGTAAACATGCTCATGACTTCACAGCACATTTTATGTCCAGTTATCATTTTGGAAATAATACGTTTTTTTTGTGCATTTTTTCACCAGTTTACGTGTCTTAACTTTTTATAGTCCAATCAAATGATAATTCAAGAAAGAGTTAATTTCTCATACTGGGAATGGTTCATGTCAAGTACATTGCTTTGTGGGATATATACTTTACTGTGCATTGTATAAATACTATATATTGGGGAAATAGCTAAAGTAGTATGGTAGCTTTTCCATACACAACACAATGGTCCTCATCTACTTCCATCCTGGAATAAACAAAGACGGAAAACCAGGAAGTCACAGCAAATAACTTGCCATCCATCTGTGATGATGGATACACACATGACTGTGATATCACAGTCATGTGTTTCTCTGGTGGTGCACAACAATGACCTGATTGTTTCATGCGCTCAGGTGACTGAAATAACTGTTCAGTTTATATTCCGGCGGAATGAATCAAGAACGGTTTAATAATAGAATGGAATCTGTTTGGAATAGAAAAGAAAGACTCTTGGAAGGCCACTTATAATACGTATAATGTTTATATGTTTTTATGTGTTTACTAGAGATAAAACGATATATCGGTTTTACCAATTAATCAGTGCCGATAGTTGCCTTTTGGATCTATCGGTTATTGGCAAACATCTATGCTAATAATTGCCAATATAACTTTTTCTTTATATCTTTCCTCATTGCCAATATTCATCCATAATATTATCCTCATTTCAATACATATTTTGATTAGATAATCAAGTATATATATATTGATGCAAGGGAATGCATGAAAAAAGGTGACTATACAAAGCATTGCAACAAAGCCAAGTCTCCATTATTTCAAAATAAGGGTCCCTGGTGTGTTTCGGGCTTGTTTATAGTTTATAAACATAGATTCTTGTCCAAGAATCATGCACCAAACCATTTTTAAAAACTATCATCCAATAAATCTGCCTTTTCCACCAACATAGTTTTAATTCCATACTTTATGGTTTCAATGCAGGATCTGAACACGGGTGTTCCACGCTGCTGATGCAACATGCTTACAGTCGCGCCACAGGTAAGGTAAACAACACTGGAGCCGATGCAAAAATGGCTGATAGGAAATGCAACTTTTCGGCAAGTGTGCTGTGGCAGGGCGGAGGGCGGGCCGGGTCGTGATTGCGCACACCCTGCCCCTAATTAGGGTGATGAAGACCAAGAGGGATAAAGGCAACCAGAGACCACAGTGGGACAGAGATAGCGTTACGGACACCTCCTTTTGTTTCTGTTTATCATTAAAATCTTATATCATCAGTCCTTACCATTGAACTGTGTTACACTGGTGCTGAAACCTAGGAAGGAGGAGGAGGGATGTGCCATAGTAGAGTCCTCGCCACTACCATTCACCCCAATGGAGCAGCCGTGTTCATCCGCCGAGGGACGGAGGATCCCGGCTGCCTAAGTGTGGAAGAATGGACGACAAACGCGAGGGGAGGAGGGGCTCCTAACCGACCACCTGGAGTGGTCAGGGCCGCTGCCAGGGGCGTGGGAGACCCTTACCAGCTGCTGATATTCGGCGGGGCATTCCGTCCACCAGGGGCCGGAGGACTGCCTCCGATCTGCCCAGGAAGGTGCAGCTGTCGTCCGCTAGAGGGTGGTGGAGTGGCCGAGCACCAGGCTACGGCGTATCAGAGAACCGGTGAAGAAATTCCAGGGAAAGATGGGGGATGTACTTCATGCCGGGGGGAGAACGAGGGAGGAATATGGCAGGTTGGAGGGTGGGGCCAGGTCATGCACACCCGGCCCCTAATTAGGCTGATGAAGCCCGAGAGGGATAAAGGCGACCGGAGACGGCAGTGCGACAGAGAGAGTGTTATGGGCAGCTGCCCGACACCTGTGTGTGTGTGTCCAAAGCTGACCCCCTAACTAACTATGGTAGACGTATAGATTAGCACACATTTGAAATGAATCGAAGTCAAGGATAGTGTCTTACATCAAGTGTTTCTAACTGTGTGGTATTGAGTCACGATAAATGCTGACCAGAAAACAAGACGTAAGTCATAGTGGGTAAAGAAAAACAAGACAATCCTGCCAGTGTGCTTGGCTGAATAGATGAGCCAAAACACACCCAGACAACAAGATGTTTTCTGTTTACTGAAGCTTTGGCCCACAGTGAAACGCCAAGACATTATCCATTAGCATCAGAATGCGCGGAGATGGATGTGTCTGACTCGACTACAACAATGCTTGTTCTGCGGATTCAAAGAACACAATCTTATATAAGACAGCCAACATACAAACACTCGAGACAACCACTTTGTTCCTTGCTTTATATGATGTCAGCTGAAGAACTGTTTCTCAATGGAGAATTTAGGACAGTCGTCAAGGCTAACGTTTATGTCAGATTAACAAAGAAAGGCTCACAGAAAATGACCATGGTATTGCCAGAGTTGTTTGGCCATGGCAATGTGGTAATACTATGGTATTCTTTTAAATACTTTGGAGTACCATTTAAATACCATAACATTTGAATATGATATATTGTATTGTAAAGGTGGAGCACCCAATCTTTAAATTTAACCACATCAATTATGACAAATAAAAGCATATTTATGGGCTTTTGCATCCATCCCACCCAATTTATTCAAAATTCCTCTTTCTGGAAAGCGTGCTTTGTTTAAGTCTACAGCACACATGCTCTTATGTATATTTCAACTGCTTGAGAATATAAAGATCATCTGAATCAATTAGAGGGCCTGGATGCCTTTTCAATCCACTGCCATGGCTAATTCGTGTCATCTTTTTCTCCACATTTGAAGGAAAACAAAAGACAGATCTCAAGGTGGCATGTGTACCCTACTGCCCCCTGTCTCTAAGGGACAGTTAACCACAACCTTTCCTCCATCTTATTAAAACGGCACGCTTAATGCATAAAAACAGCATGGTGTTTTGCAGATTGAGTGCCACACAAATGCTTTGCTATTCTTGATGACCTTGTAATCCTTGTTCATGCAAATGCATGGATGGTGGTCAGACACAATTAGCTGCATTAACTGTGAGCCGTCTGTCGCTAATTAATCTATTGGTGTACATGCAAAACAATAACAGGACATTCAGTGGGATAAAAGTGGGGTTTGTTGTTGCTTAGTGTTCTGAAGATAATTATTGAATAACATAACGTAGGCACATGCAAACTCCCCGCTGAGTCTCCCTGCGAACATAATGCCATTGCTGTGTCCCAATGGACTGTTTCATCTCTTGTCATGATCTAGTGTGCCTTGCTCCACTGTGTCAAGGTAAATCCTCTGAATGGTCTTTTCCAAGCCAAACGCCTCCAGCTATTACACCAGGATGGCTGGGTCCCTCGGCTCAGAGCCACACTGAGGACACGCTCCTCCGCCCCTGTCATTTCTATTGAATCAAACCGTCAAGTATTAATCAGTTTGGTGTTCTGTGAGAGATTTTCTATAAGCACTCCAAGCTTTAAGATTTAGACCCATTCGGGAAAAAATGCAACCATTTTTAAAGGCATTCACTATCCTTACAATAAGGATATTTACTGTTGGACCATTAGTTCAGATTTGTGCTTGTCCTAGCAACAGATAAGATATTTAGACTTGCTTTAAGAGGATGTCTCTTAAATATAAGTGTATTTATTCATTGGTTATACTTGATCATATAATATGTTGTTTTAACGGAGTTTTAGATATAATTTTGGAAAACAAGCCAAAACAAAAACAAAATCATAAACGTATTTTGTTGCCGTGTATAATGGGGTGAAGACTTCACCTCTCTCACCTTTCTGTTCACTTCAACCCATCTTTAACTCACTAAAAAACAAACTCTCTCGTATTAATAAAGCTGTGTATTGCCAATTATCTTCAAAAAACGAATGCACAGTGGCACATACATTATGACTCAATAAGTTGAGAGTCATCACGTTATAATCTAGCTGCAGCAAGCGTGCATGAGGGATGAGCATCTCCGTGACAGATGCATCAGACGGGTGCAGTTTCAATTCACATTGTAAAATTGCTAGAAAGCAAAAGAATGACACAATACACATACATTTGTCGGAACGCAAGAATGACATAATGCACATACATTTGTCAGAACGCAAGAATGACATAATGCACATACATTTGTCGGAACGCAAGAATGACACAATACACATATATTTGTCAGAACGCAAGAATGACATAATGCACATACATTTGTCGGAACGCAAGAATGACATAATGCACATACATTTGTCGGAACGCAAGAATGACACAATACACATATATTTGTCAGAACGCAAGAATGACATAATGCACATATATTTGTCAGAACGCAAGAATGACACAATACACATATATTTGTCGGAACGCAAGAATGACATAATGCACATACATTTGACGGAACGCAAGAATGACATAATGCACATACATTTGACGGAACGCAAGAATGACATAATGCACATACATTTGACGGAACGCAACAATGACATAATACACATACATTTGACGGAACGCAAGAATGACATAATGCACATACATTTGACGGAACGCAAGAATGACATAATGCACATATATTTGTCGGAACGCAAGAATGACATAATGCACATACATTTGTCGGAACGCAAGAATGACATAATACACATATATTTGTCGGAACGCAAGAATGACATAATGCACATACATTTGTCGGAACGCAAGAATGACATAATGCACATACATTTGTCGGAACGCAAGAATGACATAATGCACATACATTTGTCGGAACGCAAGAATGACATAATGCACATATATTTGTCGGAACGCAAGAATGACATAATGCACATACATTTGTCGGAACGCAAGAATGACATAATGCACATACATTTGACGGAACGCAACAATGACATAATACACATACATTTGACGGAACGCAAGAATGACATAATGCACATACATTTGACGGAACGCAAGAATGACATAATGCACATACATTTGTCGGAACGCAAGAATGACATAATGCACATACATTTGTCGGAACGCAAGAATGACATAATACACATACATTTGTCGGAACGCAAGAATGACATAATGCACATACATTTGACGGAACGCAACAATGACATAATACACATACATTTGTCGGAACGCAAGAATGACACAATACACATACATTTGTCGGAACGCAAGAATGACACAATACACATACATTTGTCGGAACGCAAGAATGACATAATACACATACATTTGTCGGAACGCAAGAATGACATAATACACATACATTTGTCGGAACGCAAGAATGACATAATGCACATACATTTGTCGGAACGCAAGAATGACATAATGCACATACATTTGTCGGAACGCAAGAATGACACAATACACATATATTTGTCAGAACGCAAGAATGACATAATGCACATACATTTGTCGGAACGCAAGAATGACACAATACACATATATTTGTCAGAACGCAAGAATGACATAATGCACATACATTTGTCGGAACGCAAGAATGACACAATACACATATATTTGTCAGAACGCAAGAATGACATAATGCACATACATTTGACGGAACGCAAGAATGACATAATGCACATACATTTGACGGAACGCAAGAATGACATAATGCACATACATTTGACGGAACGCAAGAATGACATAATGCACATACATTTGACGGAACGCAACAATGACATAATGCACATACATTTGACGGAACGCAACAATGACACAATACACATATATTTGTCAGAACGCAAGAATGACATAATGCACATATATTTGTCAGAACGCAAGAATGACATAATGCACATACATTTGACGGAACGCAAGAATGACATAATGCACATACATTTGTCGGAACGCAACAATGACATAATGCACATACATTTGACGGAACGCAAGAATGACATAATGCACATACATTTGACGGAACGCAAGAATGACATAATGCACATACATTTGTCGGAACGCAAGAATGACATAATGCACATACATTTGTCGGAACGCAAGAATGACATAATGCACATACATTTGTCGGAACGCTAAGAATGACATAATGCACATACATTTGTCGGAACGCAAGAATGACATAATGCACATACATTTGTCGGAACGCAAGAATGACATAATGCACATACATTTGTCGGAACGCTAAGAATGACATAATGCACATACATTTGTCGGAACGCAAGAATGACATAATGCACATACATTTGTCGAACGCTAAGAATGACATAATGCACATACATTTGTCGGAACGCAAGAATGACATAATGCACACATACATTTGTCGGAACGCAAGAATGACATAATACACATACATTTGTCGGAACGCAAGAATGACATAATACACATACATTTGTCGGAACGCAAGAATGACATAATACACATACATTTGACGGAACGCAAGAATGACATAATGCACATACATTTGACGGAACGCAACAATGACATAATGCACATACATTTGTCGGAACGCAAGAATGACACAATACACATATATTTGTCAGAACGCAAGAATGACATAATGCACATACATTTGTCGGAACGCAACAATGACATAATGCACATACATTTGACGGAACGCAAGAATGACATAATGCACATACATTTGTCGGAACGCAACAATGACATAATGCACATACATTTGACGGAACGCAAGAATGACATAATGCACATACATTTGACGGAACGCAAGAATGACATAATGCACATACATTTGACGGAACGCAAGAATGACATAATGCACATACATTTGTCGGAACGCAAGAATGACATAATGCACATACATTTGTCGGAACGCTAAGAATGACATAATGCACATACATTTGTCGGAACGCAAGAATGACATAATGCACATACATTTGTCGGAACGCTAAGAATGACATAATGCACATACATTTGTCGGAACGCAAGAATGACATAATGCACATACATTTGTCGGAACGCAAGAATGACATAATGCACATACATTTGTCGGAACGCAAGAATGACATAATACACATACATTTGTTGGAACGCAAGAATGACATAATACACATACATTTGTCGGAACGCAAGAATGACATAATACACATACATTTGTCGGAACGCAACAATGACATAATACACATACATTTGTCGGAACGCAACAATGACATAATACACATATATTTGTCAGAACGCAACAATGACATAATACACATACATTTGTCGGAACGCAAGAATGACATAATACACATACATTTGTCGGAACGCAAGAATGACATAATACACATACATTTGTCGGAACGCAACAATGACATAATACACATACATTTGTCGGAACGCAACAATGACATAATACACATACATTTGTCGGAACGCAACAATGACATAATACACATACATTTGTCGGAACGCAACAATGACATAATGCACATACATTTGACGGAACGCAAGAATGACATAATGCACATACATTTGTCGGAACGCAACAATGACATAATGCACACAAACAAGATCGTCAGAAAGCAAGAATGATATAACGCACATACGTAAGATCATCGGAATGCAAGAACGACATGATCAACATATGCAAGATCGAGAATAATTTAATGGGGCATTCCATTCAGTGTCAGATGTGGGATATTCCTTCTTGATATCTCCAATCTCAGACCATTCTGGCATTCCATTGCAAGATACTCGGAAGATGACAAATAAGGAAACAAAACTGCAATGCTCCCCTTATCTAAGCAAGGGTTCGACTGTCACCAGAGACAGTTTCTTGGTGTAAACGGGCCTTTACCCCGTTGGAACGCAGCATAAGAACCGTCAGATCCCAAGAATGGCACGGTCTCCATAGGTAAGATCGTCAGAAGGCAAGAACGACATAATCAACATATGTAAGATGGTCAAAACACAATAATGGCATAATCCACATACGTAACTTAAATGGTAAATGGTATATGGCTTATATAGCGCCTTAACCTTAGCTTAATGACACTGCGTCTCATTCACACTCCCATACCAATGACGGTAGAGCTGCCATGCAAGGTGCTAGCCTGCCAACTTGGGGTTCAGTGGACCCAAGGAGTCATGTGGGTCGGGAATCGAACCGCCAACCCAGCCATTAGTGGACAACCTGCTCTACCACCTGAGCCACAGCCGCCCTAAAAAACGTACTCTCACACTGGCCCCTTTCCATTCTATTAACGCTTTTAGATGGAGGGTGAACAAACTATTCCGACAGTCATTATATAGCCTCATTAGCCATGTTACACTTGCAATGTGTGATTACAGACCTCTAATTGTGTGTATATGAGGTACATAAACGCTGTCGTGAATGGATCAGTGAAGATAATACTCTCCCCACCCCCCCTAGGAATTCCACCCATGCCGGCAGCACGTGAACACAACGTTCTCTGGAATACTAATCTCATTTTTCCTGATATGATGACACAGCAGCTCAGAGGACTCTGAATATCCGCTCTGGATTATCTTATCCTGCTGAGATGTTATAACACATTCACATGAAATCATACAATTCATATGATGACAGAAATAATCTAGTCAAAATTAAACTTAATACGGACATCACAATGGGACACCACAAATCGTGTGGCTTGTTGGGGAGCGGTGTGCTACTACTTTTCCAAGTAATCAGGCTACCGATTTCTTCCTGGCGTGACCATATCTACAGACGAGAAATTCATTGACTTGAGGATGAGCTCTTTTGAATTTGACCAACAGGCAACCACCTAGAAACCCCCTAGCAACCACATAACAACACACTTAGAACACCTTAGCAACCTCACAACAGTACCCTGGCAAACACCTACAACAGCATCAATATTCACACCTTAATGTAGACGTTACGTGTCTACTTGCAGTATTATCGTAAATAACTGTAAGTGTCAAATTGGTCTGGATTCATTGGAAGTAGAACAATCATTCACACTTGTGCTGATTGTTAAAAGTGACATGGCTATTTATGATTTCATTAGTGTACAGCAGGCAAGGTCAGGCCTCTATAATGAGCATGTAATCGCATTCATTACCAGCAGCAGGAGTCGAGAGCTGTTTGTTATTGTTGTAAGAGCAAGCGTTCATGCAAGAAGTCACTCGCTGATCTGATAAAGGCAGACGCCGCTATTATCACTCTGTGATCGGCGATTACTGCCTCTCTGTCAGACACTCGTGTTTATAAGACTGTTTTACAAGATCTGCATCCTTAATGATTATACACAGGAGGTTCAAATGTGGAAAAACACTTTCTAGTTTTATTGATTCCTCGATGGCATACTTTATTGTAGATATTGTTCATCTGTCATCTGCTGTTCACTCTATGAGAAAAGGATTTGACTATCTTGCCTGTTTTCAGTGTATGCAAAGTCAATTGTTTGCATAGTCCAGCAGAAATACCACCTTATCTTTGTGCTGCCAGCTAGACATGCAGCGGTCAAAGGTCACTGTGACAGGCCTGAATATGTTGTTTTTTGATTGACGGGTCAGAGTTTGTGTGCAGTTGATTTCAGCAATGTGTGTGCTAAGATACACACATTTGTCCAGAGGAGTAAAACCTTCATTACTGAACTTAAATGCAAAGCGCTTAAAGTCACATGACATATCAGGGAACTGAAAATACGAGTGTTTGGCTATTTTAGAAATAGCACTCTACTCGAAGTGAATATTCTTCCAGTATGCTGTATCAAAGACTATTAAGCACAAGACGGACCACTTGTATTAAAACGAATGGGAAAAACTGGAACGCCCAATATGGCAGATGTAAAAAGAAAGTCCCTCCTTACAGGTAGACTAGCCAATAACCTTTTAGACATTGCCTGTCAATCAACTCGTGCATGCACGCTAGCTGGATCAGCCTGACAAATAGTGTTTTAGCGTGATCTGAGCGAAAGTAGCACAATTAATGATACCACTGTTGTCCGATTTTTCTGCTGATTTGAATGTTCTTTGATTGTAGTCTCGACCAGCTGACCAGTCCTAACTCGTAGATAGGAGCTGTACTTTTATGCCGCTTTTATCCATAGAAAGAAACTGCACAGGATCGTTCCAAAGATGGACACCGAGTGGACTGACTTGCCTTGAAAGGGACTTTGGCTGTGTGTAACCTATTTGCAAAAATGTGCAATAAGCACACTGCACTGTAAATACAATGTTTCATTTCCAGTGTGCCAAATGCCGTCGAAATAATATGGCAAATATTCTCCACATCAAATATTCTCTCTTTCAGTGGTGGCCCGTGCATTTTAAGTCTAGGCCCTCAGTGCGATTCATGCCATTAAGAAAACACAGTTTCACAATTAATAAGAAACCCAATGCCTATGGCAGGGTTGGACTGGTAATCTGGCATACTGGGCATTTGCCCGGTGGGCCGACGCACTCAGGGGAGGACTGGCCATCGGGAGAAATGAGGGGTCCGGTGTGTCGGCCTCGAAGCGGGCCTAATGGGCCGAGATAAGCTAAAACGAGCCGCCGATTTATGCAGAACGGACCATAAAACGGTGCAGCGATGTGCAGAAAAGGACTGCGTACAAGTGTAAATCAGCCCTCCTTTCCTGATTACATCTCGGGTTTTTATAAGAATCTCTCTCACAATGGCGATAAATTGCAGTGACAGCCGATTCGTCAGGTATAGATCTCGCGATCTTCACTTTCAAATTACGCACATCACTTAAAGCGTGATTGCGTCACTCAAGGCCAGCTAGAAGGCCTCGATTGGGACATATCCTAAAGACCACACCCCACCAAGAAAAATAAATCAATCTGATTGGCTAATGAATCTGACTTGGTGGAGCTCAGACTCAACGAGCTCGGCTTCGGGCATGCGATTTATGAAACAGCCGTCACGCTACACTTGTAAGCATCACAAAATAAATTTGGATTGGATAAAGTTTTCGCCTTTTCATTTTGAGAATGAAAGGATGAAAAAAATATCGATATATTAGGCATGTTAGGCAAGCAGAGAAGACTTTGCTGGCTTTGAGAATTCGCCACTGCTTTTTGTTTTACATGTAATTCGATAGAACTGCCAAGAGTCACAACATTTTTATGCAAAATTTTATTTAAAAATTCACGCAGAAAATTAAAGTAAAGTGAATTGTGTTGAATAAACATAAAGACAACAGTTGCTAAACATCCACTAAACTAGTAAACTAATGGATGCAATCACAATTTAAGTTCTTCATCCAATTCAGCGAATCTTCCATATCAATGAGCCCTAAGAACAGGAAGGACATTATCATACATTGTGGCGTGAACGTCGTTTGACCGTTTTGCCCTATTAAGGCAATGACAGCATGCTAAAAGACTCCCACTGCCTGCTGTTCACATTACCACTGTTGCCACTAAATACTTCCTGTCTCTCATTTCCTGTGACATCACACCATGATATCAGGATGCTTGAGCGACATGCTTAGTTCTGTACTCATGAATACAGGATAGCATGAGTCTACACACACACACACACACACACACACACACACACTAGACCCTTCAACGGCCTCAAAGGACAGGATGTAGTCACAAACCACAAGAAGTGAAAATGCATTTGGCTTCTCTATAGATGATACCTGGCTTTTTTTTGCATTGGAGCAAATGGAAATAAAAAGCTTGACATTGATATTTACACTGGCGGCCAAAAGTTTGGAATAATGTACAAATTTTGCTGTTTCAGAAGGAAACTGAAGTATAGTCAGCACCATCACTATTTGAAAAATGTAGGTGGGAGTGTCAGTTTTCTAGATGTGGGTGTTACAGAAGGTTGAAAATGAAGGTGTTAATGTTAACATATCTTTTATATGTTATCTGTTTAAATTTGAAATTACTTCTCATTTTAACTCATTTTATTTATTGATTTAATTTTAATTTATTCATTATAAATTACTTATTTTTAAAAAGGCCTATTAAAATAAACTGCTCATAATGAACCCACTGAAATAAACAAGACTAATCAGTGATATATTATAATATGATGTAACTGATCTGAGAAATTCTGATGAGTATCTTGCCTGAAGCTGATTTTACAGAAGCCAGTTTTTTTTTATTTATTTTCTCTCCTTTCTCCCCAATTTGGATTGCCAAATTCCCAATGCGCTCCAAGTCCTCACGTGGCTTGTTAAGTGCGTTACCGCGGCGATGTAGCGCATGAGGAGGCTTCACGCTATTCACCGCGGCATACACGCACAACTCACCACACGCCCCACCGAAAATCATTATAGCGACCACGACTTGGTTACCCCATGTGACTCTACCCTCCCTAGCAACCAGGCCAATTTGGTTGCTTAGGAGACCTGGCTGGAGTCACTCAGCACACCCTGGATTCAAACTCACGATTTCAGGTGTGGTAGTCAGCGTCAATACTCGCTGAGCAACCCACACCCCCAAATCGTTGATTCTATTTTCGTATTTTTTAAATCGGGTGGCAAAAAAAAAAGATTGGCACACTAAGTACGATCTTAATGTGGGTCAATATACATGAGGAGAATGCATTCGCATTCGGACAGGATTAGATTTCCCAGAGGACCCTCGAGTTAGCCGAAAAAAGTAGGTAATATGCCAATATGCAAGGTTGTGAGAGAAAAACACATATTTGTAAGATTCGGACGGGATTCAAAAGTACAAAGTACGTCTGTGAAACACAAATTTCCCTGACCTCATCAATGTTATTTTTGGTTAGAAATGAACAAAACGGTACACCTATAATAATGATTTATATTTTGGAGCTGTTGGGACGGATTTGGCGGGAAATTGCATACTGTTGAAGTCCCACAAGCCTGAAATACAACAATAGACAACAAAACACAGTCTAAACTGTCTCTGGAACAGTTTCTGTTTATTTAATGATGACTTGTGTCTCTGTTAAATCATTAAGAATCTATATCGGAATTGTTTATATGAAGATCGCAATTCATTGGAAAATCGTTTTCCCAGCCCTACCAATAACCTGATATATGTAACAAACCTAATGAGCTGCCTAGGCAACACTTTAAGGCATCATAGGTGCATTCCTGATGCAAAGACTGTACCAAAAGCTAGCATGATTATGCTACCTTCTAAGATACCTCGTTTCGGCCAAATTCTAAAGCAGCATCACAAGGACAAAACACATATTGTGACTCGATCTACAATAACAAACACTAAGAAGATGAGGTGAAGATGAGGTTAACCCAGACAAAGTTAGTCAAACTTATAAGAGACTTATAGAGAAGAGAGCAATAGCTGCTTTCCTTCTCTCCGTCCACACATACGCTCAGGAATGCTCACTTGTCAGGGTTTAGAAGCAGACTGAAAGAGCTCCGCTGAGCGATTGATTTGACCGAACAAAGAGAATTTCACAGCACCTCAGAGCTGCTCTCTCGGTCTCTTGCTCTCTCTGCACACATTAGCATGTAAATAGTCGTCTAGAGGGCTTAGCGTGGTGGGCCGGGGGACTCCCAAAACAAGTGGCGGTATTCAGCAGAAGCATGGGAACAGAATCATCACTCTGAGTCTGGGGTCTCTCAGATGACACGTCGATTTAGATTTGAAAAATTCTTAGCGTGGGGGTCCTTGTACTTTGAAGTCTGGATAGAAAAGTGAGGATTTGGTTTGGAAGGGAAAGCTGATTCACGCTAAAGGAGCTTTTCTGTTTGACGTATACATCTGATTCATTAAGTTGGTGTGAAAGCGTTTTTCAGAACTCTAGTTTGCATCAAACGGTGGCCTTGGGTATGGTTCAGTATGATTCTCTAATGTATGCAAGAAATCCAAAATGATTTGTGGATGCTACCAAGCTTTTCAGTAATGACGGCAGTTTGTAGGCGGAACGGTAAGGCTCATTTGCAATGAGTTTTTAGAATGCTGCTTTTCGATTTCTGAGTAAAATAACGTCTGTGGTTTACATCACTTGAAGAAACTTTTATGCTTTTTCTACAACATAAATAGCATTTAATGCAATTTTATAAAACGTAAGTTGCTGGGGGAACTGGGTAGCTCAGCGAGTATTGACGCTGACTACCACCCCCAGAGTCGCAAGTTCGAATCCAGGGCGTGCTGAGTGACTCCAGCCAGGTCTCCTAAGCAACCAAATTGGCCCGGTTGATAGGGAGGCTAGAGTCACATGCGGTAACCTCCTCGTGGTCATGATTAGTGGTTCTCGCTCTCAATGGGGTGTGTGGTGAGTTGTGTGTGGATCGTGGAGAGTAGCATGAGTCCCCAAATGCTGTGAGTCTCCTTAGCAACCAAATTGGTCCGGTTGCTACGGAGGCTAGAGACACATGGGGTAACCTCCTCGTGGTCATGATTAGTGGTTCTCGCTCTCAATGGGGCGTGTGGTGAGTTGTGTATGGATTTCAATATTATTATTATTCGTAAACAAATGATAATATAACAATTGTGCACCTTTAACTTTAAAACCATCTGGCTTTTATTTTGACATTCTGAACTCTTCAGGATGTCCTGTATGTGTCTGTTTGTAGGCAAGTTCACAGAAGTTTAATTCGCTTCTTATTCAAATTCTGGTTTAAAAAAAATGCACCTACAGTGCAGTTCTAAATGCATATTATAACAGTACCGAACGTTTGAGCATCTACATCTGAGATGTTGTTCGTGAGTAGCGCTCAAATATTGAGCACCGCGTGAAGGCTAAAAATAGCCGCGAGTGTGTGTGTAAACAGAGCAGCGCTATTCACTGACAAGCTGGAGCTGCACGTGCATTTGATATATTTACTTATTAAACACAGTCTTTTGTGATTCACAGAGCTATCACACGTCTTCAAGTGGCTTTGAATAAAATGCACGAGTCATATGAACTACTTTAATGGTGTTTTTATGGTTCATTTATGTCATTTTTGGAGCTTGACAGTAGCGAGCATGACTAACACACAGTATCGGATTTGGATCGGGCACGTCGGCTGATACCGATCCGAGCCGATACTGATCCAGGTATCGAATCTGTATTATTATTATTATTATTATTATTACTACAGTGAATATTGCATAACTATAAAGTAGTGATACGTTTCAGGTTTTTTTCTTCAAGTGTGCATTTAAATTAAGCTTTAATTTTGGCAGTAAACTGAGTGAAGCCCTTTAAGGATATATTTGACACATGCGCACTATGACTGTTTTGTGATATGTTTTTGGCACGGTCCGCAACACGTAGCGGGAAAATACTCCGTAAAACCCACCAAGTATACTTTGGCTTTTATGTGTAAAGCATAAAGCAGATATGACTAAGTGTAATATATATGTAGTTGAAGAAAACGTGAAAGTCGTGAAAATCATTCATAAAATCGATTATTATTATAATTATTCTTTTAAGTTTAAGAATCCACTCTCGATTCCCAACCGTATTTTGAATCAGCTTTCTAAGGCATAACAAACGCTTACACACACGAGGTGCTATGATGTTCTCTGCCTTTAACAGAATCATTATTCATGCACTCTATACCCTCAGTGGCTCACTAGGGAACTGGTGTATTCTTACAGAGATGCCCCCTCCAGTTTGCAAAGATGAGCAAGCATCTGTTTGTGCTGGTGGACTACAGCCAGCCCTCTATTCGATACCCGCTGTACCAGCTGACAGAGACACACAATGCAGCAAAAGTCAATCACATTAGATGGAGCAAATCACAACTAAAGGACAGAATGCACCAGTATCAAATGCATCGGCTCGATCAGTCAGCGCAGTTTCCACAGCACCCCTCGTTAATTGAAGGGATTTGCTCAGGTTGCAAATAAGTGGTGATATAACCAGAAAATAATTCAATACAAGTTAAGCTCAATCGACCGCATTTGTGGCATAATGCTGATTACAACAAAAAAAGCATGAATGGAGGTTACAGTGAGACACTTACAATGGAAGTCAATGGGGCCAATTTTTAGAAGGTTAAAATGCAGAAATGTGCCGCTTATAATTTCATAAAAACACTTGTGACTGTAAAGAAGTTTAAATCGCTGTTTTTACGAGATTAAAGGGTTTTCGGCGTTGCGTCATCATGGCAAGGAAGTTGTAAATGAAGTATAATTTTGCACAAAAAGGTTTGTAAGTGATTGTATCACACTAAAATCATCTTAACACGCTTATAGTTTACAGCTTGTCACTATTCTTTTGAAACAGTGAGTATTTTATTTCCCAATGTGCAATGAGACGTCAATCTGCGCACCTTGTCACGTGGCTTGTTGAGCGTGTTAGCGCGGCAACCTAGCGCGTGTGGAGGCTTCATGCTATTCTCCGCTGCATAAACGCACAACTCACCACACGCCCCACCGAGAGCGAACCACATTATAGCAACCACGAGGAGGTTACCCCATGTGACTCTATTCCCCCTAGCAACTGGGCCAATTGGTTGCTAAGGAAGCCTGACTGGAGAATTCTTGCTTTATTTAAGAAAAGGAAAGATGTGTTGAATCTGCTTTTGTCATTTGTATAAAACACATTAAATGTGGTAAAATCACTGTAACACACAGCCTCTTGTGGATTACTGCTTTCATATAATATAATACAATTCAGGCATTAGTAAATACTAGCCAGTTGCACTTATAACTGTTCATACAATGGTATCATGAGATTGGTGAGATCAAATTTAGCTGAAATTACACGCAAGAAGAAAATTGACTTTTTAACGTCTACATGTGAAGCAGGACACCGACTGCAGATGCTGATAATGGATTCAGTGGTTGTTTTTTAAACCGCAGACAGTGAAGAAGAATCACTGCCAGCGGGGCACCTGCACTAGAAATGCTAATGTATTCCAGTAAAAGCGCATAAGCTCAGAGAGTGGCAAATCACTGCCATAGCTGCGCTTTCATATGCCGTCGCTTGTGAAATGCTAAGCCCTAACATAGGCCCAGTGACCCAAATGTTACAAATGTAAAGTTTTAAGAGCTTGACCCAAACCTGAACCTGGCTTGGAGTTCGGGTGGCAGAACAAACTCTTTAAGACAACAGCGTAAACTCCAACAATGAAAGAATTCCTGTCCACTAGCCGACCGCTCGATTACAGCACTTCAGGAACAGACCGGAACACTGTAATTTGACCATGTGCATCAGATTAATTTTAAATCACATTGTTGAATGACTTTAAATGTACTTCTGTCATGTTAAATGTACTATGTCCACTCATCTCTGATCGGAGCTTAGCCGATCACAAATCCCATCCAGCCGCCATTCCAGGTGCAAACAGCTCATTATACTTATCAACAGAACACACAAACAGGCAAACAGTGAGGTGATAACTGTGACGCTGTCTCACACCTTCAGAAGAGGAAGAAAGGTTTCATACTAGTTTCATTTTTAGTATCTGCTGAGTTTCAAAACGTATCTTGGCTCTTTGCCAAAACATACTGAGCTGCATTGCTGTCTACTGCCTACGTAGGCAGCCACCTTCTAAGGGGCCATTCACATGAACACGATTTTGTGTCCAGTTAATCGCAATGCATTCTGGGTCATTCCGTGTCAACTGGTGAAAGAAATACATATGACAAAGGCCAAAATAATAAACGCCATGGACAACTATTTAGAAAGTAATCCATTATTTTGTAAAGGGGTCAGAATGAGTCAGAAATGGTTTTGGAGCAAAACTACAGGTCAAAAAAATTATCTAAGAAAGGTGGCAGTGGTATTATTTTATTTGTACACATAGATAGGTAGGTCTATTACTAAAAGCAGTTGACTTCAGCAACTATTGTTGCATTATATGCCAACGGTGGGAGTCCAAAAATGGGGAAAAACACGTTTTTTTTTTGTTGTTTTTCCAAGGTTGGAGTGCTTGTTACTCCAGATGTATTAAAGAAACCTAAATATCCTTTTAGATTCTGTTTCAGAACAAACTTTTATTTTTGTGTCTTCATTTTTACAACCCTATATGGTTAAATCCCAGAGATATGGGGCTCTCAATGTGGCTTCATGCATAAACGCTTGCATTTTACCCATTTACAATGGTCGAATAACAAACGTGGGTGGCATTTTATGAAGCATGTCCAACAAAACAAAGGTTTGAAGTAAAAATAATGGTCAAACTAGAAATGTACCTTCTTTATTCACATAGAAAACAATCATGTAAAACTATTGATGTTACGCAGTGTCTTGTTGATGTGAGGAGGAGGAAATGGGAGCTGGTTACACAGTCCAAGTCAGTCTTATTTGAACACAACTTGATCAATGCTTTTCAGCCAAAACATAAACAAACTGCTGCTAATCAGCTAAACGGGGAATACAAACACACACACAGGATCAGATCTCTCCCTTCTCTGGGCTTCTCGTCTCACTTTTTATCTCCCCAACGCCGCTCACTGATACAGAACAGCTGTTAGGGAAATTATACACAGGTGCAAGTCCTTCCCATTCATTCTCCCTGGCCTCTCCATTCACAAACCAGTGCTCGGCCACGCCCCCATCACCACAATCGATTTAAATGGGTACCCAAAATGTTCTCCCAATTTGATTTATTTACCACAACATACTTTTTCAAAATCGTCACAGGCCGTTTGTCTGATTTGCAAGAAATTTGGTATGCATCATTTTCAGATGCTCCTAATAAAATATTATCAAAAGGACTTTGATTCATTTAATCGTTTCTAAGATATGAGCGAATACTTTTTTGGGTGTGGCCCATAATCACTTTCTTTAGAAACATTATTAACAAAATCAAAAGCTTCTGAAATTTGGTTGATCTGGCACGGAAAAGCCCTTCTCCGACAAGGACACCTGCAATAATGCTTTAGAAATTGGCTGAAGTCAAAGTATCTCGCAAGGCAGCATAATTAAATGGCCTCACAAGGTTTTTGAACAAATTCAATCAGTGTGCTTGAGTTAGCTGGTTAATATAACACCAAAATCGATCCTTAGTCCTTGCTGTAAAATGACCATTAGAAAGAAAAATCAATTATTTGATTTGGGTCTTTTTATAGGGTTTACCTAGAACAACTCGACACAAGTACAGCTTAAATATTTGCTCTAATGTACATGTTTACTCAGAGCTGAAGACACGTTTATTGACACATTTCACAACTCCACCAGAGTAAACTTTGACTGCTTAACACATCCAGTCCCAGATTATATGACACGTGTAAAACAAAGTAAAACCTTTGCAAGAAAAAAGAAAAAACAACAACACTAAGCACACATATTGAGAGCAATTTGGTCAAGCAAACGGCTTATATGACTAATGAAACCCTACAGATAAAAAGCCGTTGAGTATGACAAAGCGTTAAGAGGAATTTCCAAGTGTGGTAAAGTTCGTTACAGGTCAATCCCACCTTGTGTAGAATCTCTACAATGTGAAACTGACTAACCTGACCTGAAGAACGACTCAAAACACCAGACAAGGGTGACACAGTCAGTGTAAAGAGGAAATGCATATATATATACACACACACTCATTTGACAGCAGGCGTGGTTGTTTTTGTGCCTGTCAAAATATCGCTAGTGTGGATTGGAAAAGAATGTGTTATAGATGCAGATGATACAAAACAGAAGAATTCATTACGGGGGCCATTTTTACCACAACCTATGAAATATGGGGGCATTTTTCCCCAATAGAACCAGTAAGCACCCACCTAGCAACCACCTAGAACATCCTAGCAACCACTTTGCCACCAACAACAAACTAGCACTGTGGCAGCGAGTGATGCACAAATGCTGAATGCTAAGTAATTAACTCCGTGTAGTGTTTTTCTACAGACATGAATGATAACTCAAATTGTGTTATTTGTACACTGACGTTATTTTCATGACAGTTACAGTACGCACATTTTATCCCCCAATTCTCATTGTGATTTCCTCATTACCACAATGTGAAAAACAAAATCTATATTATTTAAATTGTAAAGTGTTTACTGGTATTGCAGTGTTTTATTTTGGTGTATTTATGTCTGATGCTGCTTGTAAAAAGCACTATATAAATAAAATTCATTATTATTATTTACATATACTGTACATCATAGTAGTACTCCCTTGGACTGAATTTGGAACGCCAAATTCTCAATGCGCTCTAAGTCCGTGAGGTGGCGTAGTGACTCGCCTCAATCCGGGTGGCGGAGGAGGAATCTCAGTTGCCTCCGCGTCTGAGACCGTCAATCCGCGCATCTTATCACACGTTACCACGGAGACCTAGCGCGTGGAGGCTTCACGCTATTCTCCGAAAGCATCCATGCACAACTCACCACGTGCCCCACCGAGAGCGAGAACCACATTATAGCGACCACGAGGAGGTTATCCCATGTGACTCTACCCTCCCTAGCAACCGGGCCAATTTGGTTGCTTAGGAGACCTGGCTAGAGTCACTCTATATTCGAACTTGTGACTCCAGGAGTGGTAGTCAGTTTCAATACTCGCTGAGCTACCCAGGCCCCCATTTTGACTGATTATAATTTAAAATAATAACTGTAATAATTACTTGAATGAGAATCATCTCCGAAAACAATGGGAATGGTCAAAGTGAAACGTCCTGACGCGTTACGGTAATGAGAAAACGGGGAACAAACTGTGCTTAAGTGTCATGAAAAGAATGCAACAATGCAAATAGAAATGGTCCTAAATGTAAGGCTTTATTGTCTTTATCGAAAACATAATTTCATATTTTTTGTATTAAATTGGGGTTTAATATGACATGGCCATTTTCTTGACAGGTTTCATAAGAATATTACAGAAATTAGGCCTAACATTTTTATTAAGGGGCAATATTTAGCCACCTGAAATTGATTTTCAGGGGTATTTTTTTACCTTTATGAGGGCATATACTTTTCATCATTGAAATACATTTTCATTCTGAGTATTTAGATTGTTTCCTATAAAATGAAATCAACATCAAATCATCTTTGATCTTTTGTATTCATATATTGAATACTAAGCCTAGAATAAAACCAAGCAGATGATACAAAACAGAAGAATTCATTACGGGGGCCATTTTTCCCAAAACTTATGAATTATGGGGGCATTTTTGTCCATTTCAGGGGCATTTTTCCCCCAATAGAAACGGTAAGCACCCACCTAGCAACCACCCAGAACATCCTAGCAACCACTTTTGCCACCAACAACAAACTAGCACTGTGGCAGCGAGTTACACATGCAAACAGCACTCACATTTGCTCTACATACAAGTCCATGCTATTTATAAATGCATTGTTAATTAGTAGGTTTTTTTTAGGTAGGGAGAGACTTGCATTAAGAAAGACAGAGGACAATTATCTGATCTGTTTGATAAGGTCAGAGGTTATTTTGGGGTCAAGGTCTTGATCCTCAGATATTAATAATTCTCAGACGCACAGGTTATTTTTGTCTGTTACCAGACACCTGCAAACGTCAATCTACCTACCAGACACAACAACAGACCCAGAGAAACAACACGAATGCTCATGCAATTCCCATGCTGGTCTTAGCTGGTTTATGGTGGTCTAGCTGGTGCACCAGCATAGCAATGCTTGGTATTGCTGGTGAAACTGGTTGACCAGCATGGTCATTCTTATGAAGCTTGCTATAGTTAAAAAGCCTGGGGAGAACTACAAACTGACATATGTTTTAGCTCATTTGGTCTTGGAAAAGTTCAATCTTTGACATTTGATTGCAGACTTTGGGATCTTGGCAAATCTGAGCACAGTTTAAGATGTTATTGAGATCTCTCCTGAAACTCTAAGTGGCTAAAGAGGGCATTAATGATCATAATAGATGATTACGTTGCAATTTTCTGCCTGATGATGCAAGTTTGTGATGCTGTGCTTGGTTTTTGTAGCCACACCTAATCTGCACTGACACCAGCAAGCCATTACAAGATCTGACATGTGTTTTCCTTTCAAGGGATAATCGGAACATTGAGCAATTCATCCAAGGAATTAAACTTATTAAAGGAACATTCCAGGTTCAATACAAGTTAAGCTCAATTGACAGCATTTGTGGCATAATAATGATTACCACATATACTAATTAAAAATTTAAAATTAAAATAAAATCAGGGTTCCAGTGAGGCACTTACAATGGAAGTCAATGGGCTCAATGTTGTGTGTTAACATGATTTTAGTGTGATAGAATCACTTACTAACTGCATCTGTGTTCTATGCAAATTTGCAACTTCGTTGCCATGACGATGTAATGTCTTAAACCCTAAAAAGATGACTTAAACAACTTTACAGCTCAAAACAATGTTGTAGCCAGGAAATTACTTTTGGGAGGGCCTCAATAAAAATGGATGGGCCAAATTTTCACCCCAATTTTTTTTTTAAACAATTTTTCCTTAACAACAGAGAAGCGGTGCATTTATACAGTTCTTTCGCACTTTCAGAAAACTCAATTTTTTTTTTTACTCTTTTATAAATAGATATTTTAAGTCAAAAAATAATGACCCCAGGCCCACCCCGGCCCAGCCACTGGCTCAAAATATACCCAGTTTTGACATAAGAATTAATGTAAGTGCTTTTATAAGATTTTAAGCATCACATTTCTGCCTTTAAACCCTCCTTTGTTTGGCCCCATTGACTTCCATTGTAAGTGCCTCACTGTTACCTCCATTTATGATTTTTATTTATTATTTAATGGAGGTACAAGTTGATTTTTTGTTGTTGTTGTAATCAACATTATGCAACAAATGCTGTCGATTGAGATTAACTTGCATTGCTATATGCAGTATATATATATACCATTCATAAATCATAAACAAGGTGCCATGAACAAGGTAGAATGCCATAATTCATGCCCCAAATAAATAAAAAAATAAAAACTGTTACACCAGGGTAGTTTTAATGCATGGCGCGTGCGTTCCTTTGGTCACTCACCGAGCGTCTTGACGGCGATCTGTTTCGTGAGCGGCGGCGGCAGGTTGATACACACCAGATCCACATCATGATGCAGCAACACGTCATCGATCCGGTTAGTGTAGAAGGGCACGTTCATCTCGCGCGCGAGCTCCTCCGCCTCCTCCTGCGTGCGACCCCATAGCGCCTTCACCGAGAAGCCCTCGTTCTTCAGCAGAGGGATGATGACCCGAGTCGTGAGACTGGTGCCGAACACACCCACCCCGGGCAACATGACTGCCGCTGCGCCCTACTGCTCAAACACCTGAGGCGGCTGACCCGAAGGTTGCAGGTTCGAACCCCACCAGGGCGGATTCATGAACTAGAACCATTGCGCTCGTGACCAGGACACCTCATCCAGCAGGACTGATGACGCGCATCTCTAAACGACATACGCGATGATATAATAATATATTCACCACAACATTTGTATCCACTTCAGTATCAGCGCGACTCGCGTTCGCGTCGCATCATCGAGATGGACGCAAACGCATCACTACTGAATGTATGTATGTTTGTATGCGCGTGACGTTTCTGTTTAGATGCAAAATGATCCCGATCCCGTTGCGTTACATCCTAATAGTATTTCCAAAGGCGTCTCGGAGGAGCGTTGTAGCGTCGCTACACCTCTCGCTATCAATATTGAGATCATCTACTGCGGCCGGTGTGGAATTCTGCACTCCCCGTTAACTCCTTCACAACCGGAGAGAGAGTCGACCAATTATACTATGGGAAAGACTTAGCTTATGCATATTAATTACGTAGGCTGACGTTCGGCCAATAGGACTGTCTGATTGGCAGAAAGACAAGTGGGCGCTGGCTTGCTAGCGAATCGCACGGTCTTAGAGGCGTGGCTTATGAATATTAAGTATGACACGCAAACGGGCGCTAAGGTTTCCGAGCAACGTCGGAATGAGTACATTAATATTCATGAGCTCTCTCTTCGCCATAGTAGGATTCGCCAGCGCAAAATGATGCATATAGCTCGTGTGATCACAGCAGGAGACAGTGACTGCAGTGAATGAAAACACAACTCTATAATAAACCAACAATTATGAGATTAAAAACATTTCAATGGCATAGAGGGCACATGCACAGTGCAGTGTATTTTGGCCCTTGACTGGGGGCCCCTGCAACAATATATTACCATCAAAACATCAGAATAGTCAGTTGTTAATGTGCATATTTAATTATTATGACAGCTTTATATTATAAATTATTCCAACATGATGCAATGTCAGTGCAATGATATATTGCACAACATCACAGGGAAATTTCCCTATACCTCTGGGTAAAAACTGTCAATATTCAGACGGAAAATGCAATACCAGTGAGTCAATATCTGCTGTAATAACAAATGAGTTGGTGTGTCCTGCTAGTGTGAATGAGACTTTCTACCCTATAAGTTTATCTTTCTCTCTGTGTGTGCACAATGATTTAATCAGATGCACATGCTGCTGATTTTGATGTGATTTGCATGCGAGCGAGGGACAGACCCTAAAACACACCTGGAATGTGCGAGAGAAATAGATGCAATGGGATAATTCTGTTATTTTCAGGGTTGATGTCACTTTGTAAACATAGATGAATTTCAGAAGGATTTTTCAGGCAAAAATGAGCTTTTGAGAAGGAATAATTTGGAACCAATCTTAATGGTTTGTTTGTAACTATAGGGCAGATTTCACATTGTTTATGCACGTAAAACCAAATGAACCCAAAGAACAAATATTGACTTTTGATGAATGTTTCTGGAGAGACAGCTGACCTCAGACCATCAAGAGTCAATATAGTCTAGATAATAACTAACTGTTCATGTAATACTGTACACAGACCAATGGCGTGATAATGGTATAAATAGTGTGTGTGTGTGTGTGTGTGTGTGTTTGGGAGGGTTCTACGCCCCTGACCCAGACAAGCTGAATTCAGAGATACACTCATGTCTCAGTTTACCATGATTGTGAGGACATTACCATGTGTAGCGCCACCTGCTGTTGGCTACATGTCAAGTCTTACAAAGTAACTTAAAAAAAAAAATCTAAAATTACTTGATTCTTCCACCCTGTTCTGTTTTGAGGAATGGGAGATCATTTATTTTTGTTGGTGCTTTTCAATTTAATCAGTAAAACTGTGTGTTGATATAGTGTAATGATGTTGTTATTGCAAAATTAATTTAAAGGCATTCTCGGGGTTCAGTTCATATCAGTGGACAGCATTTGTGGCAATAACGTTGACCATAAAAACTGGTTTCGACTCGTTTCTCCTTTATTTAAAACAAAGAAATCGTGGTTACAATGATGCACTTAATGGAAGTGAATGGGGCCAATTTTTTGAGGGTTTAAAAGGCAGAAATGTGAAGCTTATAATTTTATAAAAGCACTTACATTCATTATTCTGTTGAAACCCATGTATAATTTGAGCTGTAAAGTTGTAATATTGTCTATAAGTTCACACAGATGCATTTGGAAAGTGATTTTATCATCCTAAAATCATGTTAACACACATGTTGTTTATGTCACAGTGAGAATTTTAACATTTACAGATTAAACCCCATTGACTTCCATTGTAAGTGACTCACTGGAACACAGATTTACACTTTTTTTAAAGAAAAGGAGCGACCAGTCATAATTATTTTTGTGGTAATTAACATTATGCCACAAATGCTGTCTTGTATTGAACCCGGAATATTCCTTTAATCAAACAGTTATAGTTTTAACATACTTTCAAAAAATAAAAGGGTAAAAATATAGGTAAATTAAACCAAATTTGTCCTTATTACAACTTCATTCTGATTTCTAAAGACTGGTTTGAAATCATGAGATTATTTATGATTATTTTAATGTATTGACAGACATAGTTTTTAACCATTATTAACACACGTACACACCAAAAAATAAAATAAATATATATATATATTTTAAGATTTACGCATTAAATTTCCATAAAAAATTGCAACCAACGTAATAAAATAAAAAATATGTTAATATAAAATTTTAAGTTATTTATTTATTTTTTAATTTAATTTTGTTGATGAAATTGAAATGTGCAAATCTTAAAAGAAAGCTAAAACATTTTTAAGGGTGAAATAAAAACAATCTGCATATTAGTTTGTAATAAAAAATATTAATTGAAAATAAAATAAAATGAATATAAAAATGTATTTAATTGAAAATGTTTCTCGTCAGGTTTTTATACAAACATTAATAGTGAAATTAAAATTATATTATATATAAATATCCATAAATATCCATATATATATATATATATAACTATGGAGATAATATTTTTATAATTTATTACAAATATAAAAAGTTAAATTATTAACTTATTATCTTTATATGACATTTACTATTTTCCTCACATAACAAAATTGGGTCTTTATACATGAAAATATGTTGTCTTTAGATTTTAGATAGGGGGTCCCACATAAGGGGTTCGTCATATTGAGGGTCTTTGGCATCAAGAAGTTTCAAAACCCCTGATCTGTATATATGTCACACTATCTATAAGTACATTTACTGTACATTGTCTTTAGAGAGTTTACTCAAAAGCTCACTGGTGGTAGCATCATTACCAGAGCAACTTCTTATTCCTGTAAGAAAAATACAATTAACCAACAAAACAATTAAGACACAAACGCTCTGACATAGAGTAGCACTTTTATTCAAATAACTCAGAGGCACAAATTTATCTTAAAGGGAGATCCTTCACTACATACACCCACGAGGACATACCACAATCTGTGATGATCAGAACACATTCTGATGAACCTTCCACAGGTAGAGAGTACTTCTGATAGGGCAGTTCCTAGATCAGTTTTACCCCTTTAACAATCAGCAGAGCAGAGGAAAACTGACCTAGGAGCAGCCTCTGGGTGAAGACGATCTCCTGACACTCGTATCAGATACAATACATTCAGATGCATTGAACAGACGAACACACACACACACACACACACACACACACACACACACACACACACACACACACACACACACACACACACACACACCCCTGTGGTCTATCAAACAGATGCTAATCTGAAATGGCCAATGAGTTTTATTTTAAAAAGGAAAATACAACACTGGACGTGAGTAAAACCCATCACACCAGCCAATTTGAGGTAGATGACACTGTGTGATCTATGATCAGACCCAAACGGAATATGCACACTTTTTAGGGATTTTGTGCCGATTTTGAGGGACAATCTGTGGAATTCTGCGGCATTGATTTAATTAGTATATGTTAAACTGAGCTTAAAGTGCCACATTACAGTGGGGGAAAGTAAATTACTCAAAATAGTAATCCACTACAAGTTACAAACTACTACTCTAAAATTGTATCAGAGTATTTACGGATTACCTCGCGGGAATACTAATTAAATTACTAACTGTGTTACTTTAAGTTTTAAGTTACTTTCTAAAACGGTTTTCTTTTTTTCGCTCAATGAATTCCAAATAATGTCTATATTTTATACTTGTTCATTTGTGTTGCCGCTTCAGCTGTCACAAACACGCAAACAGACGTAAATATGAACATAATCCACATTTTAAATGTAAATAAATAAACAATATGTGTAACCCCAGTAATGTACTCAAATGTAATCCCCTTAATTCAAATCAGTACCTGTAATCTGATTGCAAGGATTTAAATTGTAATACATTACACTACTTTTTTGACTTTGCGATTTGTAATCGGATTACAAACAATATTGCAACAGGGTCAAACAGTCTGAAGAAATCAACGTTTTAGGACTTTAAACCATTTAAAACAGAGAAATGTTATGATGTAAAATTAAAAATAAATATTTAAGATTCTGCACAATTTCTAGGTCACTAATCAAATAAATACATTTATTATGTTAACTCATTTGTGCAAAAGGCAACATTTCCTTGCTCACAAGATGTCCTATGTATATGGTGTAACCATTTCAATGGATATATGCATAAAACTTTGTGTATTACAGGTATTCGTCTTTTTTGCGGAAACTCAGGAAGCTTTTTTCAGTTCTGTGGGTGTTGATTTTGTATGGACTCATTTTCTGGACTCATAGAATCACATTACTACACCTGCATTTTTGCTAAAGGATTTTTACATTAGTTATTTGTATCGTGGCGGTTTCTTGGTGAAATGAACACTAGAGGTGCAACAACAACACTGACGAGTAAAACGGCAGATTATCAGTTCATAAACACTCACTTTTCGGTCCACACAACACTATCTTATCTAAACACATTTACTATAGTGCATGACTAGTGAGGACAAGTCTCAGTTGCCTCCGCTTCTGAGAGCGTCAATCCGCGCATCTGATCACGTGACTCGTTGTGCATGACACCGCGGAGACTCACAGCATGTGGAGGCTCATGCTACTCTCCACGATCCACACACAACTCACCACACGCCCCATTGAGAGAACCACTAATCACCACCACGAGGAGGTTACCCCATGTGACTCTACCCTCCCTAGCAACCGGGCCAATTTGGTTGCTTAGGAGACCTGGCTGGAGTCACTCAGCATGTCCTGGATTCAAACTCGCGACTCCAGGGGTGATAGTCAGCGTCAATACTGGCTGAGCTACACAGTCCCCATATTTGCTTTTTCTGACATTATTGTTAGGTTTAAGGTTTAGGGTAGAGATGTCAGTTTTGTTGATTAACAACTCAGAGCGTTGACAAAAACGCATCTGTCTGGGACAACGTTTAACTCGCTTTTAGCACCACACAGTGGACATTTCACCTCAGAACCGCTGCGATATGTGCAATGAATCAAGTAATGCAATTCTGCAAAATGCCGCCACAGTCGCGTAGTTAACTTGAGATCAGGCTGAGCACACTACACAAGAATCTCCAACCTTGAGGTGCTTTTCAATGTCCTAAAATTCACTACATCTTCTGAAGAGAAACGCAACCTTCAATTCAGTCACAGTGCAGACATTACATCCTAAAACAACACAAATAAGAGGAACTACAGTAACCATACCGATTACAACAGCCTTCTCTATGACATCACAATGTAGGAAAAATACATTGTTCTCATAACAAAATACAGCAGCGTTAAAGTGGGGTTCAAAGAAACTGTCAAACTCAATCCATTGAGGTGTGCTCTGGTTTTCTCAAGCCCTAAGGGTTCAGAAGAGTAGTCTTTCTATGCCTTTGCATATACTGCACACAGCTGTTGAAAACAGCTAATATCAGCCGGTTGGAGCCATTCCAACGTCCATTACTAATGTAACCCACCTAGGAAGTGTCCAGAGTGACATTTCCACTACACTTGACAGCATGAATGAACTTTTCCAGTTTCCTGTCTTGTATTCTTGGCACGTGTCTTCCTATAATTCTGAATGATCAGATTAAGAGGACATTAAAACGACTTAATGTACATGTTAAATAACATAAACTGTATTCTTGCGTCGTTAACTGGTCCACATTGAGAGAGAAAATGCACCATAATCACAGTCAATCAGAACAAATGTGCTATTTGATATACATGTGGAAAGGCATTTTAGACCGACGTGTGTCCTCACTCGACGTTGCATAAAGTCGAACTCTTCTCAACTCTGTTGCAACGTCAACGGATGCCCATGTCGCCAGTTTGGGGTGTAACCTGATAAGTAATTAGTTACAGTAATCCAATTACTTTGAGTCAAAATGGAGTGCAAGGCATTACAGAGTTACTAACTCACAATTCGTTACTTTAAGGTACATTATTTTGGCTATTACCTTATTTCATATGCACAATATATTTAAAATTGAATTATTTTCATTTCTGTTTGCATTTCTATGACAGCTGAAGAGTCACTAATAAGTCATTGTAAATAAGTAACACACAGGACTTGAGTGCAACAATGAGCAAGGAGGAAATATAGACACTATTTTGAACGTTTTCCCGAAAGTAGAACAATTAGTAATGATTACCAGCGGATTTCTGAGGCTTATGCCAAGTTGGAACAAACATTTTGCAATATATATATATAGATATATTATAATGGTACAAGTGCCCGTCAAATGTGATGGCTATTATCACATATTCATTATATTAATTATAAAATAAAACCCTTGGTAACTTGATGCTTTGTTAGGCCAGTGAGGCCTTGGTGATAAAAACAAGTTATTGCACACGCCATATAATAGAGTCTATTCAGTAACGTAACAATTCTGACCACAAACAACATCCACACGTTGCACCGCCAACGATGGCTAGACAATTAGCCAACGCGATTAGCTCAAACATTTCCTTGATATCAAAATAAACACCACGTCTTTACACATCTCTGATATGGATTGGTTACATGGCGGGAAAAAGCGCATTTTAATGACCGCCACCTGACTCATTAAGTGTGGATATTAGTTTGGGTATCAAGCGACAATTTGAATCGAAGCTAACGTACGGAAAGAAAAAAAGCATCGCAGAGCCACAATGGAGACTTGCCAATGGACGCGCTACGGATGAATCAATATAAAACGGGTTTAGCGCTGTAGACATTCATTTAGCATTAGCTTTGTAAGAAATGTTCAAACGTTTGCATTTGAAAAACTTGGTTCTGTGACTCGACACAGCAGCTATTAACAACATTGTGCGCTGCACATCATTCAGCACTAAAACAGACTTTGGTTATGAACACTGAAGTCGGATTGTACGCACCTTTCTTAAAACCAAACGAAGCAGAAATCAACAAAGCAAAAAAGCAACAACAGATTATGTTTGTATGCACATTGCCACAGGCAAATAGATTGTACGAACAATTAAAAGAAACGGATGAAACAAGTCAAGTCAATGATCATAAATTAAAGTGTAGGTGCCGGTGGTCTTCTCGCCACTCATCTGTTCCGTCTCGCTTTTTACTGGTGCTTCATGTGGGCTCTCTTCGCAAGGGCCAAAAACGTCAACAAACTCACAGCTGGGCGTAATGGCGCAGTATGCCTGACGCCCGGCTGTGCTGTGAAAAAAAACAACGTAATTCTTGCCGGCAGAGCATGGGACCACACTTGATTTTATGAATATATGGTGATGACCTCCTGGCCACCTCCGCGCACCAACAGGACCCGATTGAGACCCTCCATCATAACCTCCAGAAACTCCATGTCTGAGAGGCGTCAGTCAAGGATCAACAACATACAAACAACACTTTATAGTTGTTATAGATATGACTATGGGTTCAATACAAGTTACGCTATATCGACAGCATTTGTGGCATACTAATGATGACCAAAAACAAGTATTTTGACTCATGAAGCACTTACAATGGGAGTGAATCGATCTGTAAACGCTAAAATACTCACTGTTTCAAAAGTATAGCCACAAGACATAAACAGCATGTGTGTTAACATGATTTCAGTGTGATAAAATACTGTATTAATCGCATCTGTGTGGAGTTATATCCAATATTACAACTTTGTTGCCATGACGACGTAACACTGTGTACCCTGTAATCTTGCAAAAATGACGATTTAAACAACATAAAATCTCAAATAAAGCAAGTTGTAACAGAAGAATGAATGTCAGTGCTTTTATAAAATTATAAGCGTCACTTTCTGCCTGTAAACCCTCCAAAAATGGACCCCATTGACTTCCATTGTAAGTGTCTGAGTGAAATCTTTATTTGAGCTTTTTTTTTTTTTAAGTAAATGAAGGATGAGGCAAAATGTATTTGTGGCAGGGCGGAGGGCGGGGCCGGATCATGATCCTACGCACCCGGTCCCGTATTAGGCTAATCAAGCCTCCGAGGTATAAAGGTCAACGCAGAGCGACAGTGAGAGAGAGAGAGAGAGAGAGAGAGATGAAAAAAAAAAAAACTCTTACTCGCCAGTTCTCCGATACGCTGCAGCTTGTTCCTCGGCCACTCCTCCACCCTTTATCGGACGACAGCCACGCCTCTCCGGGCGGATCCGAGGCAGTCCTCCAGCCCCTGGCGGATGGAACACCCCGCCGTGTTCTCGGGGAACAGAAGGGGTCCTCTCGCTCCAGGCGGTCGCCAGTGAGCCCCTCCCCGCTCGCGGTCGGCGGTCTTAAACCCTGCCGCGTTTCAGCGGCCGGTAGGCGACTCCTGCGCCCCTGCGGCCCTGACCGCTCCAGGCGGTCGGCTAGGAGCCCCTTCTCCCCTTGCGGTCGGCGGCCATCGTCCTCGTTCAGGCGGCTGGGCTCCTCGTCCCCGGGCAGATGGCCGCGGCTGCTCCGCTGAGGTGGACGGTAGTGGCGAGAACTCTACTAAGGCGTATCCTTCCTCCTTCCCGGGCTTCGGCACCAGTGTAAAGGGATTAATGGAAAGGAGGAGGCGAGAACCGGCTTTTCAATATAAATAATAGTTTTAATGATAAACTCAAAAGACCACATAAACACACACATGACGGACATGTCCGTAAACGATCTCTCTCTCCCGCACGGCCCTCTGCAGTCGACCTTTATACCTCGGAGGCTTGATTAGCCTAATACAGGACCGGGTGTGTAGGATCACGACCCGGCCCCGCCCTCCGCCCTCCGCCAACATTATACCACAAATTCTCGAGATTTTGCCTAAATTGTGCTGAACCCGAAATAATCCTTTAGACAAATATATATAAATATATATAGCAACAAATGCTATTTTAGCACGTGGCTAATTCAATCAATCAGATTTTACAGTCAGAACAATCTGTTTCAGAAATAAGAGTTTTGCAAAGGTTTTTGGAAGGATACAGTTTTCATCGCCGCCCCGGTTCCTCGGAGGTCCAGGCATGTTGAGGAGGACGAGGTGCGCCCCCTGCGACTTGTTGACCACCACTTCATTCAGTTTCACAGCTGTGTGCATGCAACGCACGTTAGACTGGTTTCTGTGACAGAAAGTCGAAACAAAAGAGATCTTGATGTCTGAATTGCAGTTTCACATTCCTGTCCACTAACAACAATCAAAATGTAAATGTGCTTTTTGGCTCGGTACTATTTGTAGCATGTCAATGTATGTTAACTTAACTTAAACAATGATGATACCAGTTTAAAACTGTAGGATTTGGCTCAATTTAATTAAGTTTTGGAAGTTAAAGCAAACATTTTATTCAATATATTCTACATTTCTTCTGAATGTACTGTAAAGTACCCCACACATATTAAAGTATGTTTTATTTCACCTAAATTAAAGCATGATATACAGTACAACATATAGTATCTTATAGTTATATAATAAAGCCTTTGAGCGTGCACAGCATTAAGATGCATGCATGGCATGAAATGCACATCGCTTTAGCATAAATGACATCACGAGCACGCACAAGGGTCAAATTAAAACTTGTGTTCTCAAGCGCCACCTGGTGCCACCCTATAAACTGTGTTTTAATAAACAAACATGTATAAACCAAATACAACTAAATACAAAAATTTAATTCAACTATAATCGTGTTATCATGGAAAATGTCATTTAATTTGAAATGTGTCCAGTGGCATAAAAGCTGAAGAGCTTCCAAAAGCACAAGTTTTCCTGCAATATGATACAGCTTCATCATTCTACACACTAACAGAGATGCCTTTAATTCAAGCTGTGACGGATACAAAGGTATGTAGGATGTTAACGCACAAGCATGCTTGCACACATATCAGAAGCACAGACGTGTTTATGAGGCAGGACAGCGAGTAAACAAACACACAGACACAAACAGGACAGAGAAATGCCACTTACAGACTCTCCCATTCTCTAGAAGGAGAAAACAAGACAAAACAACAGACACAGATGCTTAGACGCTTTCTCCAGCGAAATATTCCACATTCACTTTAAGAGAAAATCACGAATGCTGTCTCAAAACTCAAAGTGTAGCTTTTTGTATTATTTGGCATATTTTGAGAGATTCATTTTTTGAAATAGAAAAAGGAAAAGTGTCTCGCTAAAATAAACAACAATATTCTAGTTTGAATTACATGAAACATTAGAGTGAATCTCACAAACATGTCAAGACATTGTGCAGGTCATATTTCAGCCCAAAAATCTGAAATTATAATTTATATATAAAAAAATAAATAAATGCAACCTAATAAGATTATTAAATGTATTTTTTTTTGCATTGTGATATTATTTTCCTGACAATTGAACACATTTGCCCCACAAGTGTCTTTACTGCTTTAAATGAACCATTTAAATAAATACAAGAAATAAATACATTTAAAAAGTTAAAATATATATTTTTTTACTACTTTAAAATAATGATTTAAATAAAAAATGTATAATTATTTTTTTTTTTTATAAAATACTAAAAATCAAATACATTAATACATTTAAATAGATTTAAATAAAATACAAAAAATCATAAAATAATTAGCCTTAAATATAAAAACTGTAATGCACCTATAATATATATATAAAAACGTAATCATGGTAGTTTTTTACTCCTTTAAAATAATTATTTAAATTAAAAATGTAAAACATTTTTTAAATAAAATATGAAAAATAAAATAAATTTGAATACTTTTAAAAATATTGAAATAAAAATAATAAAATGATTTGAAATAAGAATAACACACACACACAAACACACACACATGCGCACACACACGCGCGAGCGCACACACGCACAAACACACACACACCCACGCGCACACACACACACAAACACATGCACACACACACAAACACACGCACACACTCACACACACATGCACACACACACAACACGCACACCTACACAAACACACACACACACAAAAACACACACACATACACAAACATACACACACACACACACCAAAACACACACACGCACACATACACAAACATACACACACACACACACACACACGTTGTGTTTCCATGTTTTATGGGGACTTTCCATAGACATAATGGTTTTTATACTGTACAAACTTTATATTCTATCCCCTAAACCTAACCCTACCCCTAAACCTAACCCTCACAGAAAACTTTCTGCATTTTTACATTTCAAAAAACATAATTTAGTATGATTTATAAGCTGTTTTCCTCATGGGGACCGACAAAATGTCCCCACAAGGTCAAAAATTTCGGGTTTTACTATCCTTATGGGGACATTTGGTCCCTACAAAGTGATAAATACACGCTCACACACACACACTCACACACACACACACACACACACACACACACACATACACACACAGTGTTTAAAATGTGCTCAAGTGTTGTGCCAATTATGTCACAATGAAAAATCCTAATAGTCTTAAATTATTCTTAATTATTCCACTCTTATCTTTTGATCTGGACATGTTTTCATGAGATTCACCAATTCAATTATTAGAAACCAATTGTAAGAGGATATTATTTTTAATAAATGGATAAAGACCCAAAAAATCTATGAAGAAACACAAAAACACGGGACACATGATGGGAGCGTGACCGTTAATCATGTTGACACACTTTGGTCGTGCCATTTCACATGAAATATTACAGTGCAGGAAGTGATGTCACACGTCTCACCCAGCACACTCCATGCACACTCCTTCAAACTCAAGCTGAGAAATGTGCAAACTTACGGTTTCATGTTGAAAAGGTCCCGTACAGCCATGTTTGCAAAGGGCTCTCGGTTACGATTGCGTTCGGTGAAGAACTTCTCTTTGGTCCAGGTCATGTGGACTCGCTCCGGCGTTGCATCGGCCTTGTCATTTAGTGCGGCGTGAGAAGCCGTATTTCTGTCGTGGATCAGCTGGGCCTGTGGTGTCATCACAATCGACAATAAAATGACAAACGAACATCAAACAATTCATGTGTATGCCTTTTAAATTATGCAAACAGGAAATTTTTGTTCTTGTGCTTTTAAATGCAATCATCCCAGAATGGTTAAATGCATCAAAACCATCATACATGCTGTACAATTATAGGAAGGTGTCAACATTTAGATATGAGAACATGTCAGATCGATGGCTTAGTTTGTCTTCAAATGCAAAAAACATTCATGCAACTATGTTAGTCTGAACAGTTGGCAGAAACACATGCAATATGACACATACATAATATCCATATAAGAACGAAAGGTCACGAGAGGTCACGAGGGGTCACAAGGGTGCAGATCTATCCGTGCATGACATCGCTGATACATGCATAATGGGATGAGGTTTCTGAAGGGAGATATAACACACCGTTACATGTACAGAGCCAGCGCTGATGATACACACACACATGGACTACACCATTTGGTGCAAACTCATCATTTCAGGCTCTGTACTTGTAAGTGTTGGTCACAGGGTTCGGCCTTTGAGTTCACTACCTCATCTTGGTTAGAGTCATCTAGTTGGGAGCTCTGATTATTGACGCCCGAGCTGTGCGCTCCGCTCTGGTGCTTCCTCCGAATGGAGCTACGCGATTCGTCAGTGATGCTTTGAATCTGAGGTGTTTGTCCCAAACAGTAGCAGAAATAAAAGAGGGACCACAAGTCACAAAACCAGTCCTGGATGTTTATATTTGCGATGAAAACCATTCATTTGACTTTCTTTAAAAAATGAAATATCCACACATGCAGGAGAATGATTTAAGATGATTTAAGTAGCAATCTGCAACATTTCAGCTAATATATATATATACACACTGATCAGCCACAACATTAAAACTACAGACAGGTGAAGTGAATAACATTGATTATCTCATTACAATGGCACCTGTCAAGGGGTGGGATATATTAGGCAGCAAGTGAACAGTCTGTTCTTGAATTTCATGTGTTGGAAGCAGGATAAATTGGGCAAGGGTAAGGATCTGAGCGACTTTGACAAGGGCTAAATTGTGATGTCTAGACGACTGGGTCAGAGCAACTCCAAAATGGTCTTGTGGGGTGTTCCTGGTATGCAGTGGTTAGTACCTATCAAAACAAGTGGTCAAAGGAAGGACAACCGGTGAACCGGCGACAGGTTCATGGGCACTCAAGGCTCATTAAGTGAAGGCTAGCCCGTCTGGTCTGATCCTACAGAAGAGCTACAATGCTGACCCCTGTCCACCTCCGAAAGCGTCTACAATGGGCACGTGAGCATCAGAACTGGACCATGGAGCAATGGAAGAAGGGGGCCTGGTCTGATCAATCACGTTTTCTTTGAGATCATGTGGACGGTCGGTGCAAGTAAGCCGTTTACCTGGGGAAGAGATGGCAGCAGGATGCATTATGGGAAGAAGTGTGATGCTCTGGGCGATGTTCTGCTGGGACACCTTGGGTCCTGACATTCATGCAGATGTTACTTTGACACGTACCACCTACTTAAAGAATGGTTGCAGACCACGTACACCCCTTCATAGCAACGGTATTCCCTGATGGCAGTGGCCTCTTTCAGCAGGATAATGCGCCCTGCCACACTGCACACATTGTTCGGGAACGGTTTGAGGAACATGACAAAGAGTTCAAGGTGTTGAATTGGCCTCCAAATTCTCCAGATCTCAATCCGATGGAGCATCTATGGGATGTGCTGCACCAATATTGGAGGCTCCACCTCGCAACTTACAGGACTTAAAGGATCTGCTGCTAACGTATCGGTGCCAAATGCCACGGGACACCTTCAGAGGTCTTATGGAGTCCATGCCTCGACGGGTCAGAGCTGTTTTGTCAGCACGAGGGGGACATACATGATATTAGGCAGGTGGTTTTAATGTTGTGGCTGATATATATATATATTTGAGTATATGTGATCTTTAAGTTTATTCCAGTATCAAGAAATGTCCAGGTCATATTTCACCCAAAATTAAAAGATAAATGTATCAGAAAAATAAGCTTTTTGTTTTTTTAAATGAAGAAAATAAACCCAATTTTTAGGACCCCGCCCCCCACACACATATTCTCATTTCTATACTATAATTCAAGTAATTACAATCACCCTGTTTGGACACATTTTTAACAAAATAACAGCATAAATTCAATTCAGTTCAACAAATAAATAAAAAGAAATGTAGTTTAAAATCTGGAAAACATAAGTGTATTAAATAATACATTAAATAATAACTATATATATATACACTCACCTAAAGGATTATTAGGAACACCATACTAATACTGTGTTTGACCCCCTTTCGCCTTCAGAACTGCCTTAATTCTATGTGGCATTGATTCAACAAGGTGCTGAAAGCATTCTTTAGAAATGTTGGCCCATATTGATAGGATAGCATCTTGCAGTTGATGGAGATTTGTGGGATGCACATCCAGGGCACGAAGCTCCCGTTCCACCACATCCCAAAGATGCTCTATTGGGTTGAGATCTGGTGACTGTGGGGGCCATTTTAGTACAGTGAACTCATTGTCATGTTCAAGAAACCAATTTGAAATGATTCGAGCTTTGTGACATGGTGCATTATCCTGCTGGAAGTAGCCATCAGAGGATGGGTACATGGTGGCCATAAAGGGATGGACATGGTCAGAAACAATGCTCAGGTAGGCCGTGGCATTTAAACGATGCCCAATTGGCACTAAGGGGCCTAAAGTGTGCCAAGAAAACATCCGCCACACCATTACACCACCACCACCAGCCTGCACAGTGGTAACAAGGCATGATGGATCCATGTTCTCATTCTGTTTACGCCAAATTCTGACTCGACCATCTGAATGTCTCAACAGAAATCGAGACTCATCAGACCAGGCAACACTTTTCCAGTCTTCAACTGTCCAATTTTGGTGAGCTCTTGCAAATTGTAGCCTCTTTTTCCTATTTGTAGTGGAGATGAGTGGTACCCGGTGGGGTCTTCTTCTGTTGTAGCCCATCCGCCTCAAGGTTGTGCGTGTTGTGGCTTCACAAATGCTTTGCTGCATACCTCGGTTGTAGCGAGTGGTTATTTCAGGCAAAGTTGCTCTTCTATCAGCTTGAATCAGTCGGCCCATTCTCCTCTGACCTCTAGCATCAACAAGGCATTTTCAGCCCACAGGACTGCCGCATACTGGATGTTTTTCCCTTTTCACACCATTCTTTGTAAACCCTAGAAATGGTTGTAGCGTGAAAATCCCAGTAACTGAGCAGATTGTGAAATACTCAGACCGCCCGTCTGGCACCAACAACCATGCCACGCTCAAAATTGCTTAAATCACCTTTCTTTCCCATTCTGACATTCAGTTTGGAGTTCAGGAGATTGTCTTGACCAGGACCACACCCCTAAATGCATTGAAGCAACTGCAATGTGATTGGTTGATTAGATAATTGCATTAGTGAGAAATTGAACAGGTGTTCCTAATAATCCTTTAGGTGAGTGTATATATATATATATATCATTTTTTTCAATTTAAAGTAATTTTTTTTATTAAATATGTTTTAGAAAAATATTAATGACAAATTGGGAGGCTTAAATGTCTATAGAAGTGTTACAGTGCAAAAAATACAAATAAAAATCACAATTTGAATTTATTTATGCAAAATAAAATGTCTTTTTTTCTTTGATTTTGGAGTGAAATAAATGACCTGGACACATTTAACCATCATATACTTTACAAATGTACTTTACATAACATTAACGTTTAAACAACAGATGACATAATAATTTTATATAGCAGTAATGCAAATTTAGGGGATTTAAATGTGGATAATAGTCGATTGTAAATGATGAAATATGACCTAGACATGTTCTTGACCATTTCTGTGAGAGTCACACATTTAATATTAATGAAGCTACTGGAGGTGCATATAACTGCATATTCATTTCCACAGGATTGAGGTTTAGGCCACACACACACACACACTAATACGTTGAATCATTCTGCTGCGTTTATGACTCTCATCCGCAATGGAAAACACTGAAAGCAGAGTTTCAGATGAAAAACAGATTACTGTGGATGTTGCCTTAGAGAGCTGATTATGACAGTACAATGCTCCTGTACACCGTTCTGAGAACCTCATGAAGCATCACCTCTCTCTCCCTCTCCGTCCGTGACAGCTGCATCTGTATGAGCATCTGTGAGCGCTGCTCCATCACCAGCGTCTTCTCATACGTGAACGCCGAGATGTCACTGTCATGCTGGAGTCACACAAACACACAAACACACAGAGAAAACAATAAGACGTCAGACAACAACCAGGAACAACTACAACCTCATTACAAAATTCATTCAGGAGAATCTTCTCCTCACCATCTCCACCACCTCCACCTCAGCATCCAAACGCAGGTGATAAAGGAACATCTGTAGATCTTTCTTCATCTGGATACTGTTGTCGTCCATCTGAGCCACGGTGAAAATGCGCATCTTGCATTTCCTCCACACCTGAGAGAGAGAGAGAGAGAGAGAGAGATGTGCATGAAAACAGGAAATATCCTCTAAATGTGCAAAAACCATCGAATGACATTAGAAGCGGACAAACGTGTAGAATTCAACCCTTTGCGATGATGTCATGTACCTTGTGCTGGCGCAATAAGAAGGGCAGCAGCATCAGCATCCCGCCGTCATGAACGATCCACCACACGTCAATCGTTCCTTCCTTGAGTCGCTCTTGATGAGGGAAACTGTCCACGTTCTTCGCCACCAGCAGAGCCTGATTGGCCGCAGTGGTCTCTCGGATGGTTTCTTTGGAGGAAAGGGTGAAAACGACTTTTAGTATCATATGTGCAGGGTTTTTGGGGGATGAAACTTACAAATAATAATAATTATTAAAAAAAGGGGAACTCGCATTTTGAGGGAGGGTAAGATAATCAGTGAATAACTACTTAAATTCTGGTTCGTTCATACGATTTGGAATACAGTGCTTGAGTCATATGGACTAAAGGCAAATTATAGGAAGGAACTTCATGGTAAGATTTCTAAAGGGGTGAGACACAAACCTATGAAGCTTTTCCACGACTGCGGGTCACTCGACTGTTTCCAGCTTCCCGGCCAAGCCATCAGAACACTGTTGTGCTTCATTCCTCCCAGACCGGCTGATTGGACGAGGTGAGAGATGCCGTCACGCAGGTTTGACGACGCCACAACGTGACAGAAGCCCTTCGTTTTCTCCGCCGTCATTGCTGCTTTTATGTTCTATGGTGGTAAATATGTTGCATGAAATATTTGTGTGGTTCCAAATGCTTGTCATCTATAGTCATCGACATGGATTATAAAAAACAAGATGCAAAATGAACTGCATGACTGAGCTAAGAAATATTATTCCTCCTTGTTGCCACAAGATGTCAGTATGCCATAAATAATGTAATTCTGTCGTTACACTCTACAGCCCATCTGCTCAGTCTTAGGACATAAACTTTCTTTTCATTTTGTGTTTGTATCATTGTTCTGTGCATCAAGTGACCATCATTTAACATAAGGGTGAATCTTCAGTTAGGGAAAAAGCTTTGTTCCCTAGGACAGGGGTTTTCAAACTTTTTGATGACCAGGACCCTCAAATAGCATGATCCCCTTGGCAAGGGACCCCCTGTGTGAGAAAAATATCTAACATGATATCATAAAGACATGTGGTTTGCAAAAGTAAAATAACTGGCTTTTATAGTGCCATTGTATTAAAACCACAATAATTATTCACATTTTATTCAGAAAATGTACTTTTTAATCACCAAGAACACCTTAGCAACCACCTAGCGATGACCCAGAACACCCTAGCAACCACCTAGCAATGCATTATCGACCACTCAGAACACCCTAGCAGCCCACTAGCAATGACCCAAAACACCCCAGCAACCACCTAGCAACATCTTCGCGAACACTCAGATCACCCTAGCAACCACCTAGTGATGACCTAGAACACCCAAGCAACGCCTTAGCGACCACTTAGAACACCATAGCAACCACCTAGCTATTACCCAGAACACCCTAGAAACAACCTAGCGACGCCTTAGCGACCAATCAGCCTAGTAACTCCCTAGCAATGACCCACAACACCCTAGCAACCACCTAGCAATGCCTTTTGGACCACTCAGAACACCCTAGCAACCCCCTAGCAATGACCCAGAACACCCTAGCAATGCTTTAGCGACAACTCAGAACACCCTAGAAACCACCTAGCGATGACCCAGAACACCCTAGAAACAACCTAGCAACGCCTTAGCGACTAATCAGCCTAGTAACTCCCTAGCAATGACCCACAACACCCTAGCAACCACCTAGCAATGCCTTTTGGACCACTCAGAACACCCTAGCAATGACCCAGAATACCCTAGCAATGCTTTAGCGACCACTCAGAACACCCTAGAAACCACCTAGCAGCCACCTAGCGATGACCCAGAACACCCTAGAAACAACATAACAACGCCTTAGTGGCCATTCAGCCAAGTAACTCCCTAGCAATGACCAACAACACCCTAGCAACCACCTAGCAATGCCTTTTGGACCACTCAGAACATCCTAGCAATCGCCTTGCAACCACCTAACAACGCTCTAGCGACCACCCAGAACAACCTGGCAACTGCCTATCAACCATCGAGAGCACCATAGCAACCATGTAGTACCACCCATATCTCAGCACCAGAGTATTGTAACAATAGTAACACAGTTTCAAAACAGCTTAACAGAGAATAGTGAAGTACAAACCTTCTTTCTAACAATTACATTTCATAATATATGAATTGATATGCAGATTTGTTTTTATATCTTATGGTTAAAATAGCTGACAATAGAATAAAATAATCATAATTAAAGGAATGTTCCGGGTTCAGTTTGAAAACCGCTGCCCTAGGATGATTTAAAAATAATAATATTAATAGTTACTTTACAAAAAAACAATCGCTGTAATTTTAAAAGACTATAAGAGCGCTAAAGATTAAATTGTCACTCTTTAATGACATTTTACACATTTTTATGAGTGCAATGTTACATTTGCAATTAACACTTTATTTTGGGCTCACCCCCCACCCAGACTTTGTTTACTTCACCTCCTCTATAATTTGAAAAGTAGAGTTAAAGTCAGGAAAATGTCATCTCATTTCAAGTAGCCAAGGTGCCCTTAATTAATGAATCGCCCATAAATCGTTTGGTTAAATCAGTCCATGTTTGCTTCATGCTCTGCACACACTTCAGAGTTGATTTGAGGTCTGTACCTGTTCTGCTCTCTTGGCCTCTGCCTCTTTAGTCAAGTACGCGCCCTCCAGAACTGAACCCACGATGGTCAGACCTTTCCCTGCTTTCAGCTGAGTAGTGAACGACAGCAGTCGAGGGTGCTTGACAGACAGCTCAGAGTCCAGATTGAGCAGAACCAGCAGCTGAGGTCTGGAAACAGAGACAGAACCACAGAACAAAGAGATCGTTCAAAAGAAATCTGCATATGTGCATACTTGCTCAACCCATTCACAACGTTTTTCAGAGCAAAACAGGCTACTCGAAAGGAGACGTTCCATACCAGAATGGAAAAGACGTTGCAGAAGCAGAGAAAGTCATAATGTTTTGATAACTGATTATGAAGGCTATTAACGAAGTATTTTTATGTGTAGTAAGAAAGTAAACAAGGTCAATTGTGATGTCATGCTGTCTTCGGAATAGATTCTCTTGCTTTTTATTGGGATTAAAAGATTGAAAAAATGACAGAACTATAAGAGGTGCGATGCTTTCAGGTAAATGATGTTGACCCGAGATAAAAGTTCAGCCCGATATCTATCATTAATAATGTTTTACCATTTATTGAATCCCGCGACTAAAATCCTCTAAAATGAATTCTGCGCAGATTGGGGTTACAGCAGTGCAGCGCGGCTCGAGGTGAGACACGATTCAAAGACAGTTGTCACGATGCCCAGTAAAGAGGCTTAGACACGGGAACACACGGATGACCTTTCAACAGAGGATTCTCTGCCCACTCGCGCAGATGTCACAGAATTAAATAGATCATTCTCGTGTCGTAGATTAAACCGCTGGGCTGAAGAATTAACAGATTCGACCTGATTCCTTCTCAAAGCAGATCGAAGTTTTGTTGCATCTCTTTGGTTATCTAATCCATGACAGATTACGGAGAGCTCTGGAAAAAAATCTAATACTGATGAACTCGCTGGATTACGCTGGTGACAAAAGTGGAGGACACAGTGTAGAAAGAGAGATTAAGGGTGTAACACTACTGGTGACTAGTGCTAGACTTCATCTAACACCTTTCTAATCCTTTTATAACTGAAATGCACCGGGAATATCACCCGGAATACCTCTAATAATTGGGGTCAATACGCACTTAAAATAGACCCTTTCATAGACATTTTAACGCCGGGCAATCATTTTTACAATCGTTGTGGCTCATCCGTGACAATGGGTAGCACTGTTACCTTACAGCAAGAAGGTCCCGGGTCATTTGGGCCTTTCTGTGTGGAGTTTGCATGTTCTCCACGTGTTTGCGTGGGTTTCCTCCGGGTGCTCCGGTTTCCCCCACAAGTCCAAAAACATGCAGGTTAAGTGAATTGGAGACTCTAAATTGCCCCGTGTGTGAGTGAGAGTCCCCCAGTCACTGAAAGGGCATCCGGCGTAAAACCTGTGCCAAACCAAATATATATGCGGACTATCATGAAGCGGACCCTACGCGGGACAAACGCTAGGAAAGAGAGCGACATTTTGAAAACATGACATTAATCACCATTTTATTATTATATTGACAGCCATAGTTTTAAACCAAAACAAACCAAAAAAAACAAATCTGCATATTATTTCATATATTAATCAAAATAATATTTAATTGAAACAATATTTATTGTCTCACTGATAAACAAATAAGCAAAGTGTTTCTCTTCGAATTAAAACATCTTCAATTATTATAATAAAACAGACACACAGTCAGGTTAATAAAAGGTATATATATTTTCCATACATTTTTTTTTATTAATTTGGCTTTTTTTTGTATTTATTTCGCAAACAACTTTTTTATAGTTGTATAAAAATAGTAAAATAGTAGAGAAAAATAGAAAAATAGAAAAATAATAATGTTTTTACACTGAACTCAGACATTCATTTGTTTTGAATAATCTTATCTTTTGGTTTACGTCTATCAATTTAAATAAATTAATAAAAAAAAAATATATATATATATATATATATATATATATATATAAATTAAATAGGAGGAGATAAATTAAATGAGATGAAATATCCTTAATTTACAAAAATATATAATTCGCAGAATTATGCAATTAAAAATGTAACTTTTAGTTTTGAAAAATGTCCAGCTTATTATCTACATTTTGATTTATACTGTAACTGATTATTTATTTTATTCCCTTTTCTCCCAATTTGGAATGCCCAATTCCCACTGCTTAGTAGGTCCTCGTGGTGGCGCAGTTACTCGCCTCAATCCGGGTGGAGGAGGACGAGTCTCAGTTGCCTCCGCTTCTGAGAGCGTCAATCCGCGCATCTGATCACGTGACTCGTTGTGCATGACACTGCGGAGACTCACAGCATGTGGAGGCTCATGCTACTCTCCACGATCCACACACAACTCACCACACGCCCCATTGAGAGCGAGAACCACTAATCACCACCACGAGGAGATTACCCCACGTGACTCTACCCTCCCTAGCAACCGGGACAATTTGGTTGCTTAGGAGACCTGGCTGGAGTCACTCAGCACGCCCTGGATTCGAACTCACGACTCCAGGGGTGTTAGTCAGCATCAATACTCTACCTATGCCCCCTACACTGTAACTGTTAAACGGAAATACTCATAGCATGCCATTGTATGCGATTCTGGTCATAACGTCCATCCTTGTGACCAGGTGATTGTTGATGTGTACAAAAACAGTGTTTATTATGGTTTATGAAAAGTGCTTGTGTATTACAGTAACAGACACTGAAAATCATCCTCACCTCCAGTTTTTAGTATGTGGTGGAGCCTCCTCCAATCGAATGAGAGCAAAGCGTGCTGCGTTGAGGGACAGACCGCGGATCCCGTCGCCCCATTCCTTTTCCGCCCTGAACACACAAAAATCACTGTGAGTTTTAACTTACAATGACTCTGTATTCCGGCGTTAACCTCCATGCACGTCACAGATATTCACTCTGTAAAATTACATCGCAGCACCTGTAATCAGCGTAATGTATACACAGACAACAGCGCTGATCTGAGCTACAGGTCTTACCCGCGGTATTCGATGTATTTGTAGATGCATCCAGCGATCAGCATGGCCACCAGAGCGTAATACCAAGACGAGATGAACATCAGAGCGAGACACAAACTCATGCCGAGAAAAGAAAGAGCCCTGCGGAGGATGAGAACAGCAGTTACAATTCAGATAAACGTTTTGAAAGTCATGAAAACATCTCAAATTCTCTATTGTGTGAAATAGATTTCTGTGCTGGAAACGACGCTGATGGAAATGACACTTTTTTAATTTTTTCAAATAAAATGACCGACTTCTTTGTCTTGCTAAGGCTAATTTCATAGATACCAGTATATGTATCCTAAATGCACACGTTTACCATTTTTCACGTAATTTGTCAAAGTTACAGCTTGATTGGAAATGACGTCCAATAAAAATATTCTGCACACAAGTGATATTCCCCTTGATTTTTCTGTGTTTTGTTGCACATCTCAAGCATGCACTTCCTGACACTTTTGTCTACTTGGTTAACAAGTACACAAACTTTTAAAAACAACTGGATTCGGGGCAAAATTGTTTGGTGTGGTGGAAATGATGCAGTAAAATTGGTAGCAATTATTTTCACACAATAAATATTAAAGTGATTTGTTTATTTCACTCTTTGTTTAGATGATCACACCAGGCGGTGTGTGAAAAAAGCTCGGAGGATCATCAGAGACTCCAGCCATCCGAGTCATGGGCTGTTCTCACTGCTACCATCAGGCAGGCGGTATCGCAGCATCAGGACCCGCACCAGCCGACTACATGATAGCTTTTTCCCCCAAGCAATCAGACTGTTGAACTCTTGATCTATCAGGATCAATAATTAGCACTGCACTTTATTAATCTATAATCTCACACTGGACTGTCAACATATTCTCCTCAATACAACTGCTATATATATATATATACACATATATATTTCATATACTCCCACTTATTGTATTGTATTGTATATTCTGTTCTATATTCTGCATTGTATATAATTATTGTGTTGTGTAAGTATGTGTACATCTGATTTGTAAATTGTTTTGTGTAAGTATGTGTACATCTGATTTGTAAATTGTTTTGTGTAAGTATGTGTACATCTGATTTGTAAATTGTTTTGTGTAAGTATGTGTACATTTGATATGTAAATTGTTTTGTGTAAGTATGTTGTTTATTGTAATTGGTATATGTCTCGTCACTGTCATGACTGCTATGTTGCTCGGAACTGCACACAAGAATTTCACCTACTGTTGCACTTGTGTACATGGTAGTGTGACAATAAAGTGATTTGATTTGATTGATTTGATTTGATCATGGTTTTAAACATTTCATAATTTGTATTTTTATAATACAATATATTTATAATCTCCCCTTTTCTCCCCAATTTGGAATGCCTAATTCCCAAGGCGCTCCAAGTCCTCGTGGTGGCGTAGTGACTCAATCAATCACGTGGCTTGCTGAGCGTGTTACCATGGTGCTATTCTCCGTGCCATCCACGCACAACTCAACACATTCCCAACCGAGAGTGAGAACCACATTATAGCAACCACGAGGAGGTTACCCCCATGTGACTCTACGCTCCCTAGCAACAGGGCCAATTTGGTTGCTAAGGAGACCTGGCTGGAGTCACTCAGCACGCCCTGGATTCAAACTTCCAAATACAGGGGTGATAGTCAGCGTCAATACTCGCTGAGATACCCAGACACCCTATAATGGATTTTCATAGTTTAATATTGAAAGTCTGAGTCTGGGATAACACTAAAACAGTAAAATCTCAAATTAAAATGGATTAAAATTCAGTTTTAACGAGCTTCAACAGAAAAAGAAAAAAGTTAAATCTGTTCATTTTATCCATCAGGAATTGATTGGTTTGTGAAAATGAAATGTCAAGGAAATAAACAGGACTTGATGACGTCAGTTGGCGATGCAAATAAAATTGACGTAAGACCATTATGAAAATAAATAGGGTTCATTTTGATTTTGTGCCGACTTTAAGAGGCACGTCCTAAGTGAGAGAGAGGAATTAAAGAGATTAACACAGCAGGACACGAAAAGACACAAGAGGGGTTTCCTTCACGCAATAGATGCCGTGTGTCCTTATCTGCCTCAAAAAAATATATAAAATCAGCCTACGTGCCGCATGTGCGCTTGTGTCCTCTCACAAGATCCGTGACTCCATAACAAGTCCATTAATTGCAGATGCTTTAAAGAGTTGCCATGACAACCAAATCAGATGAAATGGGCCGTAACAGGTGAGAGGTTAAGATACTTGTATGAGATCACAAGCCATTTGTGTTATAACACAGTCAAAAACACCTCTTCATTTAAATGGGGTTTTGTTTATATATCATAACAGCTTTCTATTTTAGTAAGCTTTTCTCATGTTTCTGTATACAATCATTTTAATTTTGCTTGTTTGTAAAGCACTTGGAGTTCCTACTTGTATAAAATTTGCTCTATAAATGGACTTACGTGATGCATTTCGGATTGAAACAAGACATAAAAAATGATCCATTCGGAATTGACTGAACTGTGAAAAGTGGGACCAAGATTGCAAAAAGAGAAAACTGCTAAATTAGTTAATAGTTAAAAAATTATGTGACGAATCGTACACAATTAGACAAAGAATGTGTGTTAAATAATAGTAAATGGGGTCACTTTTGATTTCATGCTGGGTATTGACGCATATTTCCCGATTCGATTCGGATTAGATACAATATCGTTTCATACTTCAGTTTTAATTTCCATTTTGCTTACTAATAAACATGAAGCAAATGCTCTCCTAGCTAATGCTGTTAATTATAAAAGGGGACCTTCTAACTAGGTACATTACGAAAATAATAATTTTATGAATTATCTACATTTTCATCATCTTGGTCACATTTGAGCTTTTTAAAAAAATAAACAAATCTGTGTAGCTCATCAATAAAGATGATGTTTTACTGCATATATTATATTTTGTTATATGTTACATGTTTATTGCATATTTTGTACTATCAATTTTTTAACACGTTCTAAAAACCGGTACTGTCTCTTTAAGAAAACCGGCAGTTCTTTAAAGAGCGTCTGTAAATAAATACATTAAAACGAGAGGCTCGAATAGCTTCTTTACCTCATCTATGCTATACATGATAAGAATTTAATGTTTCTTTTTGTTGATTTTGAACAGAACAGAAAGGACATGAAAAGATACATTATTTAATGACAAATGGGTCATTTGGATCTCAACTTTGGGCACAAGGAACGAATCAAACCAAACTTTTACTCTCAATAAATGGTCTGTACTTATATAGCACCTTTTTAACCTTAGCGGTATTCAAAGCGCTTTACACTGTCTCTCATTCACCCATTCACAGCACACACACACACACACACACACACACACACACACACACCAATGACAACAATGAGATGCCATGCAAGGCACTAGTCTGCCATTGGGAGCAACTTGGGGTTCAGTGTCTTGCCCAAGGACACTTCGGTATGTGGAGTCATGTGGGCCGGGAATTGAACCACCAACCCTGCGACTGGCAGCCGACCCGCTCTAGTGACTAATCAAAGACATTTCAAGTCGCATAGAGCAAAATTTGGTTGCTAATGCCAGTGATTTTCAGTCATTGTAGTAGAGGGTTGCACACAGAGTGAAAGATCAATCTTGGGATTTAAAAATCACCATTGAGATTGTTCAAATGAAGACTACAATGCATCTGATAATCAATATTTTTATCCAGTCCCAATCTCACCAGTGGTAGAATTTGAAGCGCGGCCTCCAGTTTGGCGTTCTCAACAGTGTCTGCAGAGCGCACGCCAGATTCACAAACAAATAACACATCAGAAAGAACCTGATGAGAGAGAAATCCACATTTAAAACACTCGAGAAACCACTCAAAAATGCAAAAAAAGCTAAACAAATGAGAACAAATGAACAAAGAGAGATATTTTAAAGATCACAAAGTGTGGTGAAAATCATAGTTCTACAGTCAAGAGCACATATGTGAACACAGGAAAGAGAAAGACCAGCAAATATACTTGCATCGAAAGGATTGGAGCAACAGCATCAAGCTGAAGCGATGAGAATTCCACTCTCGCAGATCAGAGCGGTCAGCAGAAGAGCCCAGGTCGGCTCACCGTTGGCTTTACCATGACCAAACACCTGATGGACAAACGCTGTAATCAAACGTGCATGTTAGCATGTGTGTTGGAATGCTTTGGGTTCAATCAAGTTATCACATGGTGCATTCGTAGCTCAAATCACACTATTCTTCAGGCTGGTCTAGGTTATGCACATATGCATTCTACTATAAACAATCAGGCGACTGGCTCTTTTAACTGTAAGGTGGGACTAAAAGTCGCCACATTCAGAGTTACGATTTCTTCCTTTCATTTATGTAGAGTATAAGTAACCTGTCTCATCCCCTTATAAGATTCTCTAGTCTTGCAAAGGAACAAAACCTGTGTCAGTATCTCTTAAAGTGTTCAGGTAAGTTAGTAGTGTTGATAGTACCTCGAGGAAGGGCACTATGCCGTCTCGGGCGATAGCCTGCAGCAGTCGGGGGGCGCCGGTGAGACTCTGAAGCCCCGCCCCACAGCAGGAGAAGAAAGAGCCAATCACGATCACCCAGGGGGAGGGCCAGGACAGTGTGCCAATCACCAAATTCCCTTTCACAGAATCACCGAACCTAACGAACAAGATTATTAACGGTTCATTCATGAGCGCAAACCAGTCACGGTCAAGGACCCGTTTTTTGACCCCAAGGGGCAAAAATCACATTGAATTAGTTTAAAAGCCAATGGCAGCTGGAACAAATGAGTTCTTAAGTCTATTTGTCCTACATGTTGACAGATTATATCTACGGCCAGACGGAAGCAACTTAAACTCCTTGAACAGGGGGTGACTAGAATCAGCCAAAATTGATAGGGCCTTCTTTAAAACCCATGAGTTTTGTCATCCAAGGTCGTGACTGCAATTTTGCTGCACACGTTAACGATACCCTGCAATCTGTTTCTATTTTTAAGGTTAAGTGACCCGTATCAGCTGACAAAAGAAATGCAAGGACAGATTCAATATAACAAGAATAAAACATTTTCATAAAAGTATAATCAACATTAAAACTTCGAAGCTTATGATAAAAGGTCATACGTTGATGGGCTTTTCTACACACAACATCCAACTGATACTCGAAGGTCAACTTGTCATCAATGACAGAGCCAAGATATTTGTACTTATTTGCACAAACTCAACAGCCTTATCTTTGAACACTACAGGAGATATAACCATTGGGTTCCTCCTAAAATCTATGGTCATCTCTTTAGTTTTAGATAAATGTCCAAAAAGGACGACCTACACCAATCTGTGCATTCTTCCACTGCACATATTGGCTTTGGCACTCATTAGTGTATAGCACAAATAAAAGAGACGAGAGGATGCACCCCTGGGGCGATCCGGTGGAGGAGAAAATAACATTAACCTTCATATGTTGCGACCTTCCAGTTAAAAAAAACAGGATATGGATATCAGGATCAATGTTGTGGATACTGCCTAGCCAATCCGCTGAGATATGAGGCTGAATAGATTTAAAAGCTGAGGAGACACCAATAAAACGAATTGTCAAAAAAAAGTCTTTGCACCCTCAAGGTGTGATTGAATCATGTTTAATAGGGTGCCTGTCGCATCGTCAACACCCCTGTCTATCCTCTAGACAAATTGGAACAAGTCCAAGTTTGCCTGCACTGTATTTAGAAGAGCATCTTTCACAATCTTCTCAAATAATTTCATAACAAAGGAGGAAAGCAATACAGGCCTGTAGTCATTAAGTGATTTTGGAACATTGTTTTTTGGCACAGGTACGATGATGGAATCTTTCCAAAGACAAGGAACCCTATGAAGGTGGAGTGATAATTTAAAGACTATATCTGACAACTGCTCTGCACCATTTTTAAGAATACGGCCTCTGGGGGGCCTGGCTAGCTCAGCAAGTTTTGACGCTGACTACCACCCATTGAGTCGCGAGTTCGAATCCAGGGCATGCTAAGTGACTCAAGTCTCCTGAGCAAGAAAATTGGCCCGGTTGCTAGGGAGGGCATAGTCACATGGGGTAAACTACTCTAATGTGGTTCTCGCTCTCTGTGGGACAGGTGGTGAGGTCACAGAGAATAGCATGAAGCCTCCACATGTGCTACATCTCCGTGGTAACACGCTCAACAAGCCACATGATAAGATGTGTGGATTGACGGTCTCAGATGCGGACGCAACTGAGATTCATCCTCCGCCACCCGGATTGAGACGAGTCACTACGCCACCAAGAGGAGAAAAGGGGGAAAAAAAAGAAAAAAAAAAGGTTGTAGGGATATTGGGGTGGCTCAGGTGGTTGTCCACTAATCGCATGGTTGGTGGTTCGATTCCCGGACCACATGACTCCACATGCCGAAGTGTCCTTGGGCAAGACACTGAACCCCAAGTTGCTCCCAATGGCAGGCAAATCTTAAAAAATTCAGATTTGGTGCATAACGTGGGACTTTTAAGTATAAAAAAGCCCAAAACACACCGGGACTATTGAAATTACAAAATGATGAAAAACTATCGGAAACTATCTGCATAGATCTTTGTCCAAAAAAAACATCGGGACTCTTATTTTGAAATGTCAAAATGAGGAAAAAACTAAATGTTAACTATTGGCACATATTGGCTGATTTTTGCAGATAACTGGTAGATCCAAAAGTAACTATAGGCACTGATTAATCAGTAAAACTGTTATATCGGTCTACCGCTACTTTATAACGCATCACAATAGAGGTAGACCGATATATCGGTTTTACCGATTAATCGGCGCCGATAGTTGCTTTTTGGAACGGTTATCAGTTATCTGCAATAATCTGTGCCGATCTGTGGCCGTCGCTAGAGGATTCTACGGTTAGAACGGCTTGATTATAAAGTATAAAGTAAACAGCGGCCTCTAGAAGTGAAATAAAAACATTCACTGACACCTCATGAGGATTTGCTCCATCTAAATCTTTCATCATTGGCAATATTCATCCATAGGTTTATCCTAACCTCAATGCATATTTTGCTATTCTTATGAAATAATCAAGTGTTCTAAAATGAAGCGAGGGCATGCAAAGCAATATGTGACTATATGCAAACGTTCCCTATCACATAGTTTATACTAACACATATTATATATATATATATATATATATATATATATATACACACAAAACCCTTCATATGGTGAATACATAGGCAATAAAAAACTTAATTTGGTAAATACTTAAATATAGAGCATTATAACAGAAACAAGTCTTCATCATTTCAAAATAAGAGTCCTCTGTGTATTTTTTTTTTTTTAACAATAAACTACCTCTGGAATTTTATTCATTTTTGTCTCTTGTGACCTCTGTCTCAGTGCCCATCATAGTAAGAAAATAATAAGATTTTTTTGTTTTTTACATTTTATAAATTGATTTCATAATCTCTTGACTGATTATTGGGTTTTCGGCTTTTTCCACCACCTTAGTTATCGGTATCGGCCAAATCCACGAAGATATTTCAAAACCATTTGCAACAGCCTTGGCATTGGAAGTGCACTGGGTTTTAAAATAGACACATGTGCATTCTTTAGGCCCCATGAGACATGTTTAGGTTTGCCTAATCACAGATATTATCACAACTTTAACACAAGATGACTCTTGAGATATATTTCATACAGTGACTCCTTTGACTGCTGTACAGAACCCGTTGCATTGAAATGCCTGTTAACAGTCTTTCCATATAAACTGGGTGTTTTATTTAAATACATTCCCTAGATTATGAGTGGACAATTAGAAATAAACGCATTAAACAGCGCTCACTTGTCTCGGAGCAACACACCCTCGATGCAGGCGCCAAACATCACGACGCAGGAAAGATCTTAGTTACACGTTAAAGAAAATATTCATACAATCTCTCATAACACTTTCTCCCAACAAGACATAGCGATTAACGTTACGTAATTAACGTATGTTAAATATCTTATTAAATATGAAGAGCATTAAATGGGGATTTAAAGTATCTTCAGGAAGGATACAGATGATGGTGGTGGTTGCTATGGCGAGAATGGTTCCGATGGGAATGGACCGCTGAGCGTCCCTTAGATCTCCAGATCTGTTGGATCCAGCCATGATACCTGCAGAACAGGGGAGGAAAACTGTTTTTAATAAACCTAAACTCAGAGGGAATAATCATTTAATCTCTACACATATCACTGAGAACAGAAAAACTCAAAAGGAACCACTTTTATGAGAATTATGACAATAATGCAAGACCATTTTGGACTCCTGGTGTATGCCAAAGGCAAATATTTGCCAGTAAAAAATTTGTAGAATTTATGAAGGGCTCTTCCAGGAGTTTGATCCATGTTTTTACACAAAGGTTGTGTCCTGATAAGCAGTGCACTATGAAACACTATCGCCGTGTTTACAGAGTGTTCACATGAGGCCCTCCAGAGCTCAATATATAACCCCTATCTGAAAGGGAAAGATAAGACTCAAGCTCATGACCAGATCAAACTAGTTTAGTTGCAACAGAACAGCAGAGGCTCAGCTGCATTATGAATGTCCTAGTCATGTCAATGAAAGAAAAAAGAAAAGGAACAAAAGAAGATATCAAGATATCAAAAAGTGCAAACAATTTTAAAATCAATAGATTTAGTCAGTTCATTTCCTCAATTCTTCAATAAAAAAGTAAAACCAGACATGAAACACTTCAATAGGCTGTTCTTCATTAACTATGTAAACAATTCCCGCAGTACTTAAGCTTCACAATACTGTCAATACAACATTGTTTTCCATTATTACTAGAAATGTGCAAAAGTAAACGTAATCGCTTAATCGAGTACTCGTTCAGCTTTAAATATTCGACTAATAAAAACACAACTCGAATATTGCTATTTGATTTTCCTTCATGCCTTTGCCTGCCGTGGGCAACAGTGAGATTGCTTCTCTCACATAAAGGAATTGTTCACCCAAAAATATGACATTATTTAAAGTGAGTGTACTGCTTCAGACTTGGAATGTATGTTTACATGTATGAGCAAGGACGGATTACCGACCGGGTCAAAGGGGCCCTTGACTGCCCGGGGGGGCCCTGGGCTTTAAGGTTGCGTGATCTAGTGTGGTGATCACCCCTCTCGAAAACCCTTTTGGTCACACACAACAACCCTCCCTCACACACACACACCCCTCCAACAACTTTTGGGCACAAACAATGAACACCACTCCCACCCCCAACAACTTTTGGGCATAGACAATGAACACCACTCCCACCCCAACAACTTTTGGGCATAAACAATGAACACTCCCACTCCCACCCCCCACAACTTTTGGGCATAAACAATGAACACCACTCCCACCCACCCCCCACAACTTTTGGGCATAAACAATGAACACCACTCCCACCCCCCAACAACTTTTGGGCATAGACAATGAACACCACTCCCACCCCCTCCAACAACTTTTGGGCATAAACAATGAACACCACTCCCCCCAAACAACTTTTGGGCATAAACAATGAACACCACTCCCACCCCCCAACAACTTTTGGGCATAAACAATGAACACCACTCCCACCCCCCTCCAACAACTTTTGGGCATAAACAATGAACACCACTCCCACCCCCAACAACTTTTGGGCATAGACAATGAATACCACTCCCACCCCCTCCAACAACTTTTGGGCATAAACAATGAACATCACTCCCCCCAACAACTTTTGGGCATAAACAATTAACCCCACCGCTCAACAAATTTTGGGCATAAACAATGAACACAACCCCACACACACACACACACCCCCTCCAACAACTTTTGGGCATAAAAAATGAACCCCCCACCCCCCTCCAACTTTTCCAAATTGAACTCCTGTCCTGATACAGAGTAAAATGCATAACATATGCTCTGGGAGGCTGATAAAAGAGCAAAACGCAGCTGGCAAAAACCTCAATGCACAGTTGCGCAACAGCAGGATTTATTGTTAAAAGAAAAATTAATTAATAATTGAATTGTTAATGTAATGAATGTAAAATTGTAATGCAATGAGAGGTTAGGAATTGTTCTCGCACCGGTGACAGAGGGGAAGTAGATTCCCACCAGTAGTGTGAAGAATGTGGTGATGTCATTGACGACATACGGCATGTACATGTCCTGTGAGCTGTCGGCAGCCGCCACTGACGGCACGGGCTTCTCCACCAGCATCCCAGCGGGGCCGTAGCTTCCCCACATGTTCTCTGTGAAAGTCAAACAACATCAACAGATCATGAAACACAGCTAGATGGACTGAAGCCTCATCTAGAGAGCAGAATATTCTAGAAACTTGTGCAAGCAAATTCAATTCAGAAAATAAATGTTTTTCCTTTCGGTTCATTCTGTCCATCACATCTAACATGAATTCAGTGAAGACGTGGAAACAACTGAGAAAATAACGTTTTCCTTGTATCTGAATTAGCTGTGGCTCATGCATCATATCCCAAATCTTCTGAAGAGATTTGATAGTTTTTGATGAGAAACAACCAGCGGTGCGTTTCCCGTACAATGGCGTAACTCACTGCTTAACCACCACCATACGATGCATCGTTGGAGAAATTAATCAGCTTGTCACAACTGTTTCCCAAAACCATAGTAATGTTGATTCAACAATATAGAGCCATCGTTAATGACGTTTCATAGGGGGTGACGTAATAACTATATGTGGATAATCAAATTATAAAAGCTCATTTACACATACACCAGAAAGCTGTTTAATGCGCCAAAGCGGCGTGCATTGTGTAATGCGACAAATCCGTACGCCGCAATAGACGTGTTTCCTTCTACATTAGACACACTTGAGCACATACGCAAATGCACACTCTTCAAAACCATTTAAACAGCACTTTGCGTTAACATAAACACATAAAAGCCATGTTCTCTGACAGAAACACCAGATCGTTCAACTATGTTGGTAACGATGGAACTTGACACCACAGTTGGGGTAACGATGCTTTCGGGAAACGTTTTTCAAAACTAATTTTTCAGCAACAAACTCGAGTATTGCACGTCCATGAGAGAAGCTCGTTTTATAGTGGCATGAACTTTGTTTAGCGCTAAAGTCAACTTGCTAAAAACCGTATGCCTTCAGAAGACTTGAAATAGGACGCATGAGCTGCGTGACAATTTATGATACTTTTGAAAGCTTTAAAATTTAGGCACAAAATGAAATGAGGGCTCAAGTAGCGCTGATCATCTCACCTGAAATAACTCCACTGGTAAGGCCAGGAATGCCCTGAATCTCTGTGACGTTATTGAGCGTGAAGTATTCGTTGCAGCTGGCGTTGAGCTCCGGACCTTTACAGAAGAGCGACCAGAGCTTTGTGGTGACGGTCACGTTGTCAATTATATCTGTCTTCATGCACTTGTCAAAGTCATGGTTCTGGAGGGTGCGGTTGCCCAACAAACAGACCCTAACGAGGACAAAACAAAGTGTTTTAAAAGAATTGAAAATATGAGAGTCAATCCGTGCATCTGATCACGTGACTCGTTGCGCATGACACCGCAGAGACTCACAGCATGTGGAGACTCATGCTACTCTCCACGATCCACACACAACTCACCACACGCCCCATTGAGAGCGAGAACCACTAATCACCACCACGAGGAGGTTACCCCATGTGACTCTAGCCTCCCTAGCAACCGGGCCAATTTGGTTGCTTAGGAGACCTGGCTGGAGTCACTCAGCATGCCCTGGATTCAAACTCACATCTCCAGGAGTGATAGTCAGCGTCAATACTCACTGAGATACCCAGACCCACTATTTCATAGTTTTGATGACTCTATAATTAAGGTAAATTGCAGAAGGACGAGTGTCTCAACTTTTGACTGATATTGCATTATATTAATACCACTGAAACATTTAGCTTGCACACGCTTGTTTGTCAAATTCTCTCAGACTTACGGAAAAACCGGAGGTTCAAAGATGGTTTTGATGACACCAGCGTAGATGGCGAAGATGGAAAGCACGACGCAGGTGAGGAAGACCAGCGCAAGCTTGTTCACGTATTTCACGCCCACAAACACCACCAGAGCCATTAGTGTGAGACAGCACGTCCCGTACACACGCATGTTATTGAGCATGGCCTCTGCTTCATACTCCTTCTCTTCTGCTTTAAAGATGGCAGCGCTGGGCACGATGTATGTCTGCAGTACAGAATCAAGAGCATTTCTATTTGGTACAATAGTATAAAGAGTCGAAAGAGTTATAACAGACTGAAAGAAAAGTAAAAATACCTTTTTATGAAGAATAAAAAATGTAAATATTGCATATATTACATACTTGGGTTTATATTAGCGTGCAAACTACAGCTGGGCGAAAAAATAAATAAATAAAAAATATATATATATACATTTAGGCTTTCCCCCCCAAAAAGAGCATTTAAATGAACGCTTTATGTAATATTTTTATTCCAGCTGTAAAATCATTGTGAAAATAATGTGAATATTCAGTATCTCACACAGCCCTGTTACACATAAGGAATAATTCTCAATTTAAATATTAATTTGATAACATTTTTAAATATAAAAACTCTACACACAACACTCACCAAGAGAATCTCGATAGTACCGAGGATGTACATTGCCCCAGCGAACGTGGTACCCAGATAGAAACACAGACCCACAGCACCTCCAAACTCTGGGCCCAAAGACCTGGAGATCATGTAGTAAGAACCTCCAGCTGAGGAAAGAGCAACATCATCAAACTGTAAACGTGACATGCAGTACCGCCACTCCCTATAAGCACACTAGGGCGCCAGCTCCCTAGGGGGGCACCATCTTAACCTAGGAGGGCACCAGAAAGTCCACCGGCTGCCCTTACTCGCACATTATACGATATTCAAGGACCCGAAAGCAGTTGCGGAACACAGATGATCACATGACCCCGGAATCAATTTGGCCAGCGGCGGCCCTGATGACATGCATGAGGTTTAATTTGGTTTTCTGAAGAGTATAATGAGATTCCTGTTTAAATAAAGGTTGAGCGCATTAAACTTAATATGAAAATGTCTTACCTGGAACAACACCGTTTGTTGCAATGGCGCTCATAGATATGGCCGTCAACATCGTCTGAAAATAAAAACAAAGTATCATATTTAAAGTCAACGTGAAACAGCATTCGTAACTCATTTTACTTCCATAATGTGATATATTTCCAAGTGAAACGTAAATATTCAACAAGAAATTAAAAGTAGGGGGCCTAGGTAGCTCAGCGAGTATTGGCGCTGACTAACACCCCTGGAGTCACGAGTTCGAATCTAGGGTGTGCTTAGTGACTCCAGCCAGGTCTCCTAAGCAACCAAATTGGCCCAGTTGCTAGGGAGGGTAGAGTCACATGGGGTAACCTCCTCATGGTCACTATAATGTGGTTCTCACGTTCGGTGGGGTGCTTGCACACTTCAATCTCTCCGCGCACATCTGTGTCCCACACAAGATGCATATTTAGAGCTTATAAAGCAAGATGCATATCATAAGGTTGCTGCATTGCATGACATTCAGACATGGCTGGCATTAGAGCAATAAACTAAAAGTGCATCTTAAATAAGTGAACATCGATCTTTACGTGTTGTATTGATGACATCGCATCGCTGGTTAATTGATCGATGTATCGATCCAGATCGATGAACCGTTACACCCCTAATATATATATATATATATATATATATATACACACAATATATACACCAATCAGCCACAACATTAAAACCTCCTGCCTAAAAAGCATGTAGGTCCCCCTTGTGCCGCCAAAAGAACTGGACCTTGGACCAATGGAAGAAGATGGCCTGGTCTGATGACGGCCAGGTGCATGTGCGTCGTTTACCTGGGGAAGAGATGGCAGCAGGATGCACTATGGGAAGAAGGCAGGATGGCGGAGGCGGTGTGATGCTCTAGAAGATGTTCTGCTGGGACACCTTGGGTCCTGGCATTCATTTGGATGTTCCTTTGACACGTACCACCTACTTAAAGAATGGTTGCAGACCACGTCCACCCCTTCATAGCAACGGTATTCCCTGATGGCAGTAGACTCTTTCAGCAGGATAATGCGCCCTGCCACACTGCACACATTGTTCGGGAATGGTTTGAGGAACATGACAAAGAGTTCAAGGTGTTGAGTTGGCCTCCAAATTCTCCAGATCTCCGATGGAGCATCTATGAGATGTGCTGCACCAACAAGTCCGATCAATGGAGTCTCTATCTCACAACTTACAGGATTTAAAGGATCTGCCGCTAATGTCTTGGTGCCAGAAGTGTTGGGGCCAGTGAAAAGCATTGAGCCCTGCTTTAGGCTGCATTATATACAACAGTAGTCTAAAATAATGCCCGAATAGTTATTTGATTATTGATTAACATTAACCAGATGCCAACATCGAATACAGCTCGACTGTAACAATGCTCTACTTTTTGTTTCCAGGAACATTTGATTCTTTTAATCTACATCTACATCTGGCGTTATGTAACATGGCCGCTGTGTTCGAGTGTCCTTGAGGTTACCGTCCACAGTAAATCCCTGCGTCTCTCACTCTGTACTCTGAAAAGCTTCTGGACTAAAGCCAATTACAGCTCCTTTACCTGCAGCAGGCTTAACGCTTGAAATAAAGCTGTCTGAATGAAGGTGACGGAGACATTTTTAATAGCCAAATACAAACACTAAAGGTTTTTATGTCCTCTTTCTTTTTAATAATTGTAGATTTTTATGCTGTTTCTGAATGTTGATTGTAATAAACGTATAATCTGATAATATAAGAGAGATCTAGCTCATGTTTGAGAATACACACAACTGTTTAAAAATGGTGTAAAATCATTTCTGGGAAATGTTTTCTCTTAAAATAGCATTTAAACTTTTCAATACACACACAGATTTATATATATATATATATATATATATATATATATATATATATATATATATATATATATATATATATATTTTAAATATTTAAGCTCTTGTTTGAGATTTATGCTTTCAATTTTCATAACAAAATTACAATAAATTGAATTTAACAAAATTATATGAATAAACATTTAAATATTTTGCTTTAATTTATTAATAAATTATAATAATTTTTTTTAAGATTTGTAAGACTTGATGGAAATTTATTATGCTGCGTAAATCAAAAAAATATTTTTGAGTGTAATTTAAAGTTCACTATTCAATTATATATTCACTTATTAATATTAAAATCTATTTATTGTATCAATGTGAGTTTGTCATATTACCGATCCCTTGAATGTACTGTAATTCAGGTTTGAAGCATCATAATATTTATAATATATAAAAATATATATATATATATATATATATATATATATATATATATATATATATATATATATATACAAATTATACCTCTTTATTAAGAAGTACACTGGAAAACTGTTGTGTAAATTCTGCCCTTAAAGTTAACATGAAATTTTACTGTTACTAATATTCACTGACTTATTGTGTCATAATATAATATATGAATAATATAATATATAAAAAAAAAATCATAAATTATAAAAGTTTTTGTAAAGAAGTGTAAACTGAAAAATTGTTGTATATATTATTCTCTAAAAGTCAACATCACATTTGACTGTTACTAATGTTCATGTTCTTATTGTGTGTTAATATACAGTCTACAACATATAAAAATATATCATATAATATACAAAACTTGCTTTGCCTCTTAAAACGACTTTTCTGGGTATCTCAGCGAGTATTGACGCTGACTATCACACCCAGAGTCGCGAGTTTGAATCCAGGGCGTCCTGAGTGACTCCAGTCAGGTCTCCTTAGCAACCAAATTGGCCCGGTTGCTAGGGAGGGTAGAGTCACTTGGGGTAACCTCCTCGTGGTCGCTATAATGTGGTTCTCGCTCTCGGTGGGGCGTGTGGTGAGTTGCGCGTGGATGCTGCGGGGAATAGCGTGAGCCTCAACATGCACTAGGTCTCCGTGGTAACGTGCTCAACAAGTCATGTGATGAGATGCGCGGGTTGAAGGCAACTGAGATTCGTCCTCCGCCACCTGGATTGAGGCGAGTCACTATGCCACCACGAGGACTTGGAGCACATTGGGAATTGGGAATGTCAAACTGGGAAGTTTTTTCCTTTTCACCAAGCATCACCAACCCCTTCCCTTCAACCATCTGTCAAGAAGAGACCATTACTTAATGATCCAATCAATTCCCGATGAATAAAATCAAATCCAGCCATATATTTATACCCGTTCTTGTTTCACTCACAATACACATTGTGGAAGTAAAATGGGTTGTGAAAGTCATTTTATCATGACTTTGAGGTGAATATGTGACCACGCTGTGAGGTTTGACCACACTCTATCTGTCATTTACTTCTAATAAACATGATATAATGTGGCAGCTCTGAGATCTTGATGTTTCCTGAGAGAACTCTTTCATTCGGATGCTAACAATCACAGAAACATCTAATGACTCTTGTAAGTACAGTCTGAGGTGAATTAGACGGGTGATCTTATTGTCTATAAGACTATTACACTCGTGTGACTCCAGTCTAGAGACTAAACTTAACCTGCAGGACTGAAGAGATCTGCTCACACACATAGACTTCTATTGGTTATGTATATAAAACGAACCCAAACCCTCAAATTATTACCGTATCCTCAGGAAATAAAGTCACACCTGACTATAAGTCGCTTGGTTGAGAGAAATAAAACTCATATAAGTCACATCTCTGTTTAAGTCCCACTGACAGATGCAGTTCAGACGTCAAAGGCGCTCCGTACCTCAGAATCTACACATCGTTTCACACCGTTTGCGCTTGTTTTAAACGGGATAACTTGCTTTAAATAATCGTTATTAACAGTTTCTCATATTCTGTTTATAACATCTGCAACTCTAATAAACAGCTCTTAGTCTGTGTAAAACAATATGCCCGTCGTCTACTAAAATTTGACTTATATTATGGAAAATACGGTATTATATACTGATTTATTTATTTTTATTTATGAATCGTTGGTCTTTATGAGGACGTCCCAGAATGTCCCCAAAGGAAGGTTTTTCTAGATTTAGCTGACCTACGGGAACACATTTGTCTCCTTAGCTCAAGACACACACTCTTCCAAATCGATCTGCATGTGTGTGTGTGTGTGTGGTTACATTATTTGCTTAAAGATTACATATTGGTTTATTACTTTAATATAAATGATATAACATGAGCAGTGGGCGGTTATCAGTGTATGTCGAACTTACACACGAGCAGCACATGGACACAATGATAAAGACTTCTAAGATTCCCGCGGTCCCCACAATCCATGTCATTCGCAGGAAGAGAATCACTCCCAGGATATTCTGCAGGCAGGGAAGGTACACGCCGATAAACGTGCCCATTTGAGGACTCTGGAGAAAACGGAGAAAGGACAACATTGTAAGAAACTAGAAACAAATGCATGTTTGATATTATTTGGTTCAACATAACATCCGACATGCATGTGTGAGAAACCTAAAGTACTACGAAGAACCATGGAAGGAACTTTATTTTTAAATGGTAAATGTCTGCACTTATATAGCGCCTTTTTTAAACTTAGCGGTTACCAAAGCTCTTTCACTGCGTCCCTTTCACCCATTCACACACACACTCATACACCAATGTCGCCAGAGCTGCTATGCAAGGCGCTAGCCTGCCATTGTGAGCAACTTGGGGTTCAGTGTCTTGCCCAAGACACTTATGTGGGGTTGTGTGGACTGGGAATCGAACCGCCAACCCTACGATTAGTGGCCGACCCGCTCTACCACCTGAGCCCCAGCCGCCCCATTTTTAAGACAAATACAAATGTAATTGTTAACTCTACAAATAATTAATAGTCCTACAAACTAAAATCAACTAATCATCCAAAAAATCTAATGATGCAATCAGCTTTCGGTACATTCTGCATAGCGTGGCGGCTCATTTTTGCTTATTGCGTCCAATTTGGCCCATTTTAAATTTGAAGCTGATTGACTTGACCCAGAATGACCCTATAAGTAAAACAATAAATTTTTAATGGCAGCTTTTATCCTTACAAAATGCATAATCCACATATTTGCCTGCCAACGGGAATGTACAATGTGTTAAATCTTTTTTAAAAACTTTTTAAAGAATACGAACATGATTTAGATCATGCAAAATAAGTACAAACAAAAACTTTTTTTTTGTGTTTCAACTCAGAAATGCATACCACAACAAGCTGAAGAGCTCAAGACACAATTCTCATTGGACTCGGCTTAGACAAATGGAACAAAAGCTATTCGGAGGAACATCAGTAATTAACCCCTGAATCATGATAAGTGATAAGATGTGCGGATTGACAGTCTCAGAGGTAACTGAGATTCACCCTCAGCCACCCAGATTGAGGCAAGTCACTACACCACCACGACGACGACTTAAGAGCGCATTGGGAATTGGGCGTTCCACTCAGCTTACACCATTGATTAACAACCTCTGAGCTTATGGTAGGTCATTCTTTAAAGGTATAGAAGTTACTATTAATAATCAGCTCCCCTATGGAAACATTTTATGGGATTTCTACATCCAGAACCAGACTGTTGCACTCTTTTCTCTTAATGATGCTATAGCAGAAATTACACCTTTCACCTTAAAGCTGGAGTGAGTTTCAGGTGCTTTCCAAAGTATTTTCAATGGAAGTTTCACCAACAGCCAAGTACAAAACAGTGCATCATATGAACCTGTGCGTCTATCCCCTCACAGCCTTGTTTCATTCTACTCATATTAAACATTGCATCTACACTGACTCCCATGACTGGTAATATAACTTTCCAAACTATCTGACCTTTATTCATTTCCTGTCTTATTTTCAGCAGACAGTCAACAAAGACTGAAAGAATGTCGACAATGTGTGTCTGAATTGTTTTTGATTTAAGAGCAGACGTTGTGTACCATGTTCAAACATATAAAGACTTGCATCACACGTGTCTTTGCTTCAACTTTGCGTTTAAAGATCAAATATATTTAGTTCAGGATTATTTCAGAGTTCTCACATATGCCAACAGGTTTGTAACAACAGAGTTGAGTAAATGACTTTTCACGTGTGGGTGAACTCTACTGAACCTCACCTTAACAGTTTTCTTCTTGGCACCCTCGTCTTCATCGGCCTCCTCGTGTTCTCTGACGCCTTGCGTGAGGTTTGTGTAGTTTGCCAGCTTGTCGAGGAGTGAGGACACCATGGGGTTGCTGTCCATCTCTTCCTGAAAGGTTCAATATAATCTGATTCATAAAAACTGAAGTTTTCCAAACCAACAAATGCCAACTATTCTTTACAAAGCCTCATGAAGTAAAAAAACAAGTTAACGGACAAACAGACCAAATCTAAGTACAAGAGAGCAGCTTCGCCTGACAAAAATCTTAAAACGATGTGAAAATAAACTTGTGACCCATAAATGACTTTATTTGTAGCCATAAAAATGAAACAAAGCAAGAATGTGGAAAACAGAGCAGAGGAAAGCAGTGCTGCCAAACATGGGCTTGACGACAGCTACCAACGATATATTCTAAAAGTATCATATTTAATACTTCAATTGTACAGTATTTTTACACCATTGTACAGAGTTTCATTTATGCTGTTTTAAATGCAACAAAAAAGACTTAACAGCTGAAGTTCAAAGATAGTACCTCAAAAAGTGCCATGTTTTTCCCATCGTAGAGGTTTCCTTTATCATCATCGGCATTGATGAACGGACTGCTTTCCCTTGGGTTTCCATCACCTATACAAGACAAATAAATAATCAGAGGGAGAGAAGAGGATTTATAGAGAACAGTAGTAACATCAAGCTGACATCAAGCTGCCTACAGAGGTGAGTGTTGTTTACGGTTCATTAGAGTTTTCCTAAAGCATGCAGAGGAGAAAATGAATCCCAGTTCAAATGAACCTGCACTCTGTAGAGCGGAGGAGGGCGGGGCCAGGCTGGAACGACGCAGCCCGGTCCCCAATCAGCCTGATGGGGCACGCGAGGTTTAACGGCGGCCGGAGGCGACAGTTCGAGAGAGAGAGAGAATTACAGGCAGCTGCCCTGTATGTGTTTGTGTGTCTTTTTATTGAATTAAATATTATTTATATTGTTAAGCCGGTTCTCGCCTCCTCCTTTCCCTTTAACAGTGTTATACTGGTGCCGAAACCCGGGAAGGAGTAGGGATGCCCATCGCAGTGTCCTCTACACTACCGTCCACCCAAGGGAGCGCCGCTACCACCCTTCGGGGGACGGAGTAGCCCGACCAGCCGGGCACGGGGAACGGCCGCCTTCTGGGAGGCGAGTGGGGACTGGACTCCCCGACAGTCTGGAGCGTGGAGCCGCTGCCAGGGGCGGAGGAGTGCCTTGCCATCCCCAAGAAATGCGGAGGGGTCGAGAGAAGACCGCCGTCCGTGAGGGGAGGAGGGAAGCGACTCCCCGACCGCCTGGGGAGGAGGATTGTCCCCATGGGTCACCAGGAACACAGAGGGGCGTTCTGTCCGCTGGAGGTCGAAGGTCTGACTCTGGTCCGCCCGGGGAGGATCGGCTGCCGTCCACCTGAGAGACTGGAGAAGTGATCGAGGACCATGAGACGGGCATCCCTCCTCCTTCCCGGGTTTCGTCACCAGTGTAACACAGTTAAGGGAAAGGAGGAGGCGAGAACTGGCTTAACAATATAACAATATAAAAGACACACACAAACACATACAGGGCAGCTGCCCGTAATTCTCTCTCTCTCTCTCTCTCTCCCCCGAACTGTTGTCTCAGGCCGCCCTTATCCCTCGCGCGCCCCATCCAGATGATTGGGGACTGGGCGTGCGTCATTCCAGCTCGGCCCTCCTCCGCTCTACACACTCAAACACTCATTAGTTGCTGTCCGCCAGTTATAATGATTTTCCCATAATTGGAACATATATGGCGATCAATGTGTTCCCCGGGGAGCTACAGTTCATTGGTCAAACTCTAGTGATGTTCAAAACACCTGTGACATATGGTTCCTATCATAAACAGCTTGAGTTCTCTTTAAAACCTTTATAAAACCTAAAACGTATAGCTTAAAGCATGCAATTTTTCTTTAAGTTGGGCAGGACACCGCTTGTCCATTGATCTAGTTGGGTTTGAGGCTATATATAGATTTTAAATTGCAGTCTGGATTCATTTCTTCAGCCCTCTCATTTAAAATGTAGAGTATAATTCAGATTTAGTGATGTGCAGTCCTGTTCCAAGAGTTTCTTAGATTAGACCAAACATTTCTTGTGTTCAACATGATGCAAAATTAAACATCCTTGAACTGTGTTTCCTGAGTTCAGTAATAAAGTCCATGAGAATGTTTGATGGAAACTTCAAAATACTTTTGGAAACCTGCCAGCAATAAAAATGAGGCCGATCACCGGGTTGTACATCCACCAAAGTCTGTGCATGATTAAGCAATAAAACCACTAGGTTCTCCACTACAAATGTGGACCATTTCTAGACATGAGGAAAACATCCTGGTCTGAAACTAATGGATCAAAACAGATGCTACACATCGAGTGTGTTTAGATGCATACCAATACGCTTATTAAAAAAAAAGCTGACAACACAAGAAAACCACATTTAAATGATTTGAAATCATTGGGTTATTCTCTCATGGGTAATGGACAAAAATCTGTGTGTGCTGAACAGTTTATTCTTAAACCATTTATGACTCTACACCGATAAAGTAAAACCATTTACAGCATTTACATGACCATACATGTTGTTGACTTAGTAAGCGTATTGTAAGAACGTGCATATAAACACGCTCATTGACACTGAATTCACTACATTTATACATTTGGCAGATGCTTCTAACCAAAGCAACTTGTAGTCCATATTATGTAAAGCATGCATATTCCCTGGGAATCGAACCCATGACCCTGGTGTTGTTGCTCCATGCTCTACCAGCCAAGATATAAATCATTCTGACATCAAACTGTGACTTAGAGTCTTTTAAATGGTATTTTCCACAGTATTGTGCAAAGCAAGTGTATTGAACCACTAGTACTAGTGCTTGACACTGTTGATTTAGCAAAAGAGTGAAAAATAAATGACCTCCACCTTTTATAGCCTGAGTAATGAGTAATTTTGCATTTCAGGTTACTAAAGGTCAGCCTAAACTTGAGGTGAAAATTTGAAAAATACATTCCTCTTCGATTGAAGATATTAATAAGATCTTGAGACCTCATCAGCTGTATGAAATAAGAAGGTTCTGGTTTAAACACTGTGCATCCAACACAATGTAGAATCAAACCAACAACAACCGTTGTGAAGATACATGATTAAATGCACAAACTACTCTTAGAAACCACATAATTCCTCCCTCAATGAGGAAAGCCATATACAACAGTAAAAAGTCACAGGTAATACAGATCAGCATAAACTTAACTAACTGGGCTAAGAACTTTTGTAGCCAAAGTTTGCATATTTCACGAGTTTTTTGGGGAAAAAAGTATCGGCTTTAAAATATGTAAGAATCGACAGCCCTAGTGTAAAATCCACTTTCAGATGGTTAAAGGTCGTGCACGGTCTAGGCAGTTATTTATGGTCATTATTAGAGGCTAGGTTGGTTTATGTGGCTGATCACCAGGACTAACAGCAGGTGGGGTCAGGGTCAACCAGATAAGAGCTGGTAGACCACCTTAGCTAAGCTGGTGGGGACCCAGTTGAGCTGATGTCTATGTACCAAGACATAACTTGTAATGGTTGGCCAGTCTTGACAGCCTTAGGCTGGTATGACCAGTTTATTTCAGGTTCTTCAACTTCACTTCTGGTTTAAACCTTATGGTGAACAGCTAATAGAAGGGTTTATCAGCCTTCATCATTTACATGAGCACAATGTAGAAAAAAACCAAGAGTCCCGAGCCCAGCATCTGTTGCCAGAGTGCGCTTGCAATCTCTGTAACACATTGGGTATTATTATAGTCATTATAATTGATTATTACATTTCGCAATCAATGCATTAAAGTTTAAGCATACTATTGATGCATATTAAGCCCCTTACACAGTATAAATCTTAAAAAAGCTTATGCAAGTTTATGTTTTGGGTGGCAGTTGCATGCCCCGGCACACCCGTGGCTACGCCAAGGTTTTGTTTAATCTTTGTAATAGCATGCATTAATAAAAAAACAGAAATGTGTATTAAGTAGCGGTTTACCAATAGTGGATTTTGCAGATACCGATAACTAAGGCAGTGGGAAAGGCCAATATCCAATTAATTAGCCAATCATTTTTAAAACAGTTTTATAGAATGTCAAAAAAAGGAATAATTTCCTTACTATAAAAAAAAGAGTCCTAAATAAATAAAAGCCCAGATGCAGTTTATTGTTCAATCAAAATCCCCAAAATTACCAGAAAAAACGAAGATTCGGTGCATAACACGGGACTTTTAAGTATAAACAAGTCCAAAACACAGCGGCGACTCTTATTTTGAAATGACAAAATGATGAAAAAACTTTCTGCAACGATTTTTGCCGATAATGATAGTTCCAAAAAGCAACTATCAGGACCGATTAATCGGTAAAACCGATATATCGTCTACCTCTAGTTTTAAGATAATAAAAAGGTTCAAGCTGGATTTAATGTTGACTTTAATAACAGAGAAAAATAAGCTTAGCTGCTACTAGTAAACCTTTTTATTTGTATTTTACATATTATTGGATCTTTGCCACTTTTATTGACAAAACATTTGAGAGTAAAATATGAAGAGGTCTCTGACTGCTTAAGCAGACTGGAGATGCTTGATACAGTACATGGCAAATCTCATCAGACATGAACTACTTTCATTTATGCAGGACTGAATGACCTCTTACACCTGTATGCTTACATCACTGATGATGTCATCTCCATTCAACTGTTCAAATGCAACAAAATGCAATGCACCGAAGGAAACATACAAGGAAGAATTAAATCAGAAAGCAGTGATATGAATGCACAGCTGAACATTTGACTCCAGGCCTTAATAACGACAGATGTTTTGTTTTATGTCTGTAGATTCTGTACTCTGTAAGCCTTTTGCTGGTAGCTTTATGCAGTCAGATATTCAGAACAATATGTGCAATTGTTAACAATCTTTAATCAATCTTACACATCACTAATAAACATCACAGCATCTTTTAGGATTAACACACTTCATTTACCATGCTGCATTGCGAACTGCCATTGCAAACAGCTATATTAACACCCTGATAATGCATGGATAAACAAACTAGTGATAGACCGATATATCGGCCAGACCGATTAATCGGCCGATATTTGGCCATTTTGCAATTATCAGCCAGTCGCTTCGCTGATTAACAAAAGCCTTAACTTTCTCTTATGTCAGTCGCAAAATCTACCAATATATTTGTCAATGGATACACACTCAACACTTTCTGTTTTCACGTTTTTTTCCTTTTCAAGTTTATGCACATTAAATACATTAAATGTTGCATAAAATAATTGTATGTTTAACTTTAGAAATTGTGTAAACATCTGATTTGCTGTTGCTGTATTATGTTTATCGGCATTTATATCGGCCGCACTGCTCTCTAGATATCGGTATCGGCCATTGGGAAAACCCAAAGCGACTAATACAAACACAATGTCAAAACACACGCAACACTGAAACTGAGAAAAGTGGCTTTAAAGTCTTTGATTGTCCTGCCAAATGTGAATTATAAAACCATTCTCTCTGAATCAAGCCCATCTCAAAGAAAGATCAGTCTAATTTGGTTATAAAGCACCTTTGGCAAAATGTGTAGTTACTGCATTTTGCCTTTGCAGGGTAGTCTACAGCAATGGCAATGTTTTACAATGGGTCCAGTGTAGGAAAGTTTTACAACTCCAGTATTTTCAGCCTTGACTAGACGACTTTGATGCTACAGAATCTGCCAAAATCACCAACAAGATCAGCGTTCATCCAATCAGCACGTCACTGTGCATGTCCTTGGCGTAAGACGCTCTTTTCCTGGCATAACAGCATCACACTCTTTAACCTGAGAGTTTACAAACAGTGTAATTGTATGCACTGAATCATTTAGGCTGCAAAAAATAATTTTCTAACGTGGCACTTTTGTCTAGTTTTCCAGAAAAAAATACCAAAACCTCCTTTCAACAAGAAATTACTCAAGAAGCAGAATGAGATACGATATTAAGTCTCTAACATCATTGGTTACAATGTAACAAATTGTTGCAGTTTTTCCAGCAACATTCTACAGAAATGTATAGTTTTAACATATTACAAGTTATAACTGTAGTTTGCATTGCATTATGGGACAATACAAGTATTACAGTAAATTCCATTAATTTAAAGGTAGGAGGAGTTGTGACTGTAGTCCATACGTTTTACAATAATTTAATGTGATGTTGGCATTATGGGATTGCGTGGGCTATATCGAAGTTTGAAATCACTGGTGGACTGAAACAGCACAACAACGGCTGGGGTGAGTGAAGAGAACTTTTCCGAATTTTTCCTAAAGTTTAATTTGAATTTACATATATAAATCCTGAAAATACCTTTTTTCTAAACTCGCTAAAAAGCTGATTTTCTTGAATGCCGTATGGATGGTATAAGAATCTATATTTTGAACAGAAACAAATCATAACATTATTTATTGTTACTCATTTAAGTTTAAAATACATTTGCAGTAAAATTACAATGCGTAAATCTTAAAAAAAGGACTGAAATATTATTTAAGTGCATGCACATCTACTGTAACTAAATGAGTTTTTTGCTTATGAGAGGTGAAAAAGTGAAAGTTATAGCAGGTGTTCCAGAAGCATGTTTTCAGTTGATTTATTTGTTGTATTTTAAAGCTTTTGTTGTATAAGTGTTTCAAATGAAATGAACTCTTTCAAGTCATTTTGGAAAGGAAAATATTGAACATTTTGCCCAAACAATTGTGCATATGTAACAGGAGCCAGCTGGTACGTGATAGTTGTGCAGTGCGTGTAAACCTCACTCCCCTGGCCTCAAGAGGTGCACTAGCGACTGACGCTAGAGGCTGTAGCCTTTAGCATCCATGCCGGATACACCGGTTCGAAACTCGCTCGGAGCAGGTCGAGCAGAGCTGGTTACACATATAAGCTTCAGAAAATGTGACTTTAGCTGAAAGCTGTTTGGTTTGCATCCTTTAAAAAAACAACTGGGTTCAGAAGAATGAGTTTAATTCAAACCTTTGCTTTGCCACATTGTAAATGAACACAACTGGTAATGATTTGAGTCACACAGCAAAGACAGATAACTTTTAACTTCAGAAGTTCAAACCACACTACGATGCAAAGGGCTACAAATATATAACTATATATATACAAATATAATATATATATATATATATATAACCTTTGCATTTATTTGAGGTATATTAGAACAAGGTTTAGGAACTTTACATCAGCGAACAGTAAGGGGGAAAATGAACACGATTGTGAAATGTTGGAATGTGGAAAAGTATGTGCATATTTTTCCCATTGCATTGCTTTGCAAATGGGGTCAGATTAATTTCAATTACAGCCACATTATTTGACCATCATTTTGACATTAGAGGACCACAACAAACTGTCCTACAATGTTAAATATGTGATGTGGTTTATGTTCACAAGCTTATTTTTGAGAGCAAGAAAATAGACGCTGCATTCTCATTGTCTTTGTTCACAATCATCAGTTATTATTCAAAACTTTTTGGGCAAATTATAATAAGGATACATTCAAAAATAAGTATGTTGTGGGCCATAAAAGAAAGGCTTGAGGGTGAGATGCGGCCCTTGTGTTGAGTTTTACAGTTCACAACAATGACTGTTAACCACTTGTTCGACTGCAAAACTGTTCAAAGAAATCTGAAGATGCTCAAAGGAAAAACTGTTCCATGAAGGTTGAAATATCAGTAATATGAGTATCAGGTAGGACATTAACAGCTCCCCTGATTCACAGTCTCTATGGTAATAAATGGCAGCGGACTCTATTTATAAAAGCTAAGCTCTCATTTGCATTGATCTGTAAGCTGCCTACAGTATCTGTGTTTTACTACGGCTGACTGTGCAAGAGACCGTGGCAGAAAGAGTCACTTCAGTCCCTTTATCCACCATGTATTTGAAGCAATCAGAAGGCCCAAACTCAGGCAAAGTGAATAAGCCCAATATAAACATCAGATGAATATCAGGCAGAGCTACCTGTGACGTTTAAAGTTTTTTGTCTGCTAATGTAAAAATGAAGACTAGCTCAACAAAACTGAACCCAGCCATTAAAACATATCACCTAGAATCCCTCATAGAGTGAATGTTACTATTAGAGATGGGCATTTTGGCAATTACATGGTCATAACTGTATATATAATAACATGTCTGACAAACGTCTATAGCTGCTGCATTGTGTCTTGTTGTTCCAGTGTATCGTCTGTTCATTATTAGAGGCTGTTATCAAATAATCTGTTATGAAATGTACAAAAGATTCGCTGCTCATCTCAATGAAAGAATGACAGGGCATCTGTCTGTTCTTCCTTCAGGTTACCGTTGTAATCTTAGTAAGCGCACACCAGCTATTTTAGTGACTGACTGAACTGTCTATATTCAAATCGCAGCTGGCTTAACAGGAGACGCCATAACCATCGTGTTAATATATGTGTTATGTTGAAGATGTTGCATTCTGTTCCATTTAGCTGCGCTCTGTCTAGCTGTTTGAAACACTCGCCTGCTGTATATGCACTGCAACAGCATGTTGAGTCCACTACCACACAGCAAGTGTGCGTGTTTGTCCCCAAGTGTTTGCTCCTTTGGGGAAAGGTGCGATGAAATGTTCCATTCAACTCTGAGAGACAGAATTTCCACTTTCAACTGGGGAAAGTGCAAAGGAATGACACTTTATGTTGGACTTCTTACTTGGAAACTCATCAACTCCCGTTTCGTCGAGATGCAGGTGTGTGTTACATCACACAAACATGTCGGTGCCCAGGGCAGAGAGGTCTACAGTCATGACAATTGTGCAGAGACAGGTGTTCAGAAACACGGTTAATTACACTCTAATTTGATTATCGTAACGATAGCATTGCAGTGTCGTATATCAGTTTGGTATATCTCAAAATTCAAAATAAGCTCTAGTTGTCAGGTAATTGTCACTAAATTTCAATTTGTCACTAAATTTTGATCACCATCAATCATCGTTTGCATGATCGATCATTGCTGCCACGTCCGAGTACTTGAGTACTCATGCCCATCTCTAGTTACTATAACAATATTTTTGCAAACTGACTTTATCTGTCACGTACTACATTTTGCTGCAGTTCTCTGGTGAAATGAACACTAGAGGCGCTATAACATCTGCGTGATTTATTCACTTTCACACAAATCCTGACTACAACAGCTGGCTTTATATACTCTCTTTATTAGCTCTGTTACTCACACACTGCTATGTTATGATATAACAACGTTATGATACAATAGCGACACAAAATGATGTTTTGTGTCTACCTCTCATTTGATATAATATCACTATGGGTTAGGTTTAGGTTAAAGTTTTAATGTTTTACTTATTAAATCATCCATCTAATATTCACCCTAAAAACCTTGTCTGATTACGATGCAACTTCACTCGTTTTTGGCGCCCCCCGCTGGACATCACTGGGAAAGTGCATCCAAACGTGTAATGAAGCACATCATTTTGTTTTGTATAAATGTTGCTACGGTCACGTAATGTTCACGAGAGCATGATGTGTTTATAAGAAAGAATGAAGACTGGCCCAATGCAACTGGTCGGACACAGCCATCAAAATGTCACAAAGTCAGTTTAGAAAAGATGTTCTGTTTATAGCCTAATTTAGTTAACGACATCAAAACGCCAAAATATCTTGTTCCAGCAACCAATAAAGTTTCAGAAGAGCACTTTTACATCATCTATTGAAGAACATATCAATATAGCAATGCAACTGGTCTTAAATATGCCTTAAAAGTCAGTTTATGAAAGATATTCTGGTTATAATCTAGTTCACAACATCAAACTGCCAAATACCTCGTTCTTGCTACCAATGAAGTTCCAGAAAGGCAACTTCATGTTGGTTGATTTAACAATGTAAGAAGACGAAAAAAGACAAAACACGTTCTGGTTATATTCTGGTTCAAACCATTAAAATGACAAAATATCTTGCTGTGATTTTAAAACACCAAAATATCTCATTATACACACATATGTATATATATTGCAGTAAGTCGGAAAACTAGCTGAACACAACTGGTCACGCACTTCAAAAACATTACTGAAATTCAGCTTACAAAAGACATATTAATTATCTTGTTGACAACCATAAAATGCCAAAAATAGGTCTTGTTCCAATATTAAAAAGCCAAAATATCTCGTTCAAGCTACCTGTTAAGTTCCAGAAAGGCCAATTCACCTTGATAGAAGAAAGAACGAAGACGAGCCAAATAATGACATCAAGTCAGTTCAGAAAAGATGTTCTGGTAATATTCTGGTTGATTAGATTAAAATAGCAAACTATCTCCTTCCAGCTACCTGTTAAGTTTAAGTAAGGTAGTTTTATATCTAATGAAGTACCCTAGACGTTAAATAGAGCAGCACTAGCTACAACGTCCCTTGGTCACGGCCATCACAAGTCAAAAAGTGCAGATCCAGGATGCCCTGTTGCATGCTGTCCACTTACCCTTCGGACAGGAGCTTGCCCCCTGCTCCATGCTGATGGAGAGAGAGGGTGAGATGAAATCTGCCAAGGGTCCCAGGAGAGACGCGCTCAATGGGATCTCCCCTGGTGCCTGAGGAATAGACGACTCTAAGCTACCTCTGACGTTCAACCGCTGTAACAGTGCCAATGAAACCACAGTGAGACATCAGTGAACGTTTGATCCCTCAACTAAACCACTTATCCTGACATGGGGAGGAGCGGAGAGAGAGAGAGAGAGAGTGAGAGAGAGAGAGGGGAAAGTGAGGGATAAAGAGATAAATGTAGGAAAGTGTTTGAATGGATTGGAGGAGACAACGACTGTGCATCAGCAAATGAAAGAGCGCAAGAGGAGTAAAAGTCTTTGGGAAGCAGCAGACAAAAATGAATTCGAAAATAAAAACATCTCCCAAGTCTCCATTATTTTCAGGTGTTTTTTTCCCCTTGTTGTGCAAATAAGTTTAATGATGGCGCAAGTTCGTATTTCATGAGATTTGTTGACATGTAATCATGAAATCAACCCTCCCGATGCCATGTGCATGAGTTTGTTTATTAATTTTGGGATTGTAGTTTCATTAGGAGACGAATGATGTGTGGTTGATACATCCAGTCTGTGATCAGTTTTGTAGGTTGTGCTTGGGTTTAGGATAAGCGTGTTTCTCTAACATCTGTCTCTGGGCCATTGTGGTGACGCATTCACGGAATCGATTACTTAGAGAATAGATTTTTTTTCTCCCACCCCTACTTCAATCGGGTCAATTGCACCAGTGTGTCTAAATATTTCTTCACAGTCGCATTTATGCATTTAGCAGAAGCTTTTATACAAAGTGTCTTACGGTGCACTTATTACAGGGACAATCCACCCGGAGCAACCTGGAGTTAAGTGCCTTGCTCAAGGACACCATGGTGGTGGCTGTTGGGATCAAACCAGCAACCTTCTGATTACCAGATTTGTGCTTTAGCCCACTACACCACTATCACTACCACTCGCACACAGTAATAGTAAAGTGACAAGGCTAAATTGTCCATCCATCATCCATCTTCAACAGCTTATCCAAAGTCAGGTCGCGGGGGCAGCAGCTCCAGCAGGGGGCCCCAAACTTCCCTATCCCGAGCCACATTAACCAGCTCTGACTGGGGGACCCCGAGGCATTCCCAGGCCAGTGTGGAGACGTAATCTCTCCACCTAGTCCTGGGTCTTCCCCAAGGCCTCCTCCCAGCTGGACGTGCCTGAAACACCTCCCTAGGGAGGCGCCCAGGGGGCATCCTTACCAGATGCCCAAACCACCACCTCCGAACCACCTTTCGACGCAAAGGAGCAGCGGCTATACTCCGAACTCCTCATGGATGACTGAGCTCCTCACCCTATCTCTAAGTGAGAAACTCTAAGATGTTTCAATACCACGTCCCATCTCATCGCAAAGTCCAAATTCAGTGCACATGCTATAGTTACGTAGTAACTATTTAGAAGAAGAAAAAAGCTACCTGAGAGGTTGTGCGAGGCAATAAACAGACGTGGTGCAAGCTGATCATCTGTGTTTTTGATTGTTATCGTGTCTTTGAATAACATGTCTGGTGGAGTTTATGGTGCACCCTTAGGCAGTTGGTGCCCTACGCAGACTACGTGTGCAAAGCCCTATAGTTGTGACGATGTTCACAATATACAGTAGCATGGCCTTTTATAACTCTTATAACTCCCATTATGGTTCCCTCAGTGATTGCTGGTCATATAGTGTCTCTTCATTAGCATGTGAACTGGGTAGTAATCACTTAACCAGATTAACCAAATCCTGTCCTTTTTATAAGTCGTAGCAGGACCAGTGGAATGAAGCCCCACGCATGACAGAAAAGTCTTCATTTATAACACTGAACTAAAAACGATCAGGGAGAGGAACTTTAAACACGTACATGTACATGTGTAGTGATGAAAATGGACACTACACGGACAACATGAGGGTGAGTAAATAATGACACAATATTAATTTATGGGTGAACTTTCCTTTTAAGAATAATTATGAATTCTTCACAACATGTCAGACACATTGTCCTGAGACTGAACAATCTGGGATTTTGTGACATTCGTTCCTGCAAGCAGTGCTCGAACGTCAGGCCACTCCTGCTTTGTGATGCTGTAAGCTGTTAAACCTTCAGGTAAAAGAACCACTGGTTATATAACAGAGCATGCTGGGATTGCGGGGGACGGAGGGGAAGGTGCTGTGCCGGGGTGGGTTAAGCCAACAGCGACACTCCAGACCAGTTAAAACACAAGCCTTCGGTGTGAATTTAACATTGTGAGTGTGAACGAATGCATTTTATTTGGTTTCGAAATTTCATTAGCATGTTATCCCCTCCTAATTCCAATTTGCAATGGCTAATTCCCAATGCGCTCCAAGTCCTCGAGGAGGCGTAGTGACTCGCCTCAATCTGGGTGGCGGAGGACGAATCTCAGCTGGCTCTGCATCGGAGACCGTCAATCTCTTGGTAAATGGTCTGCACTTATATAGCACCTTTTTTAACCTTAGAGGTTACCAAAGTGCTTTACACTGTGTCCCAATCACCCATTCACACACACACACACACACACACACACACACACACACACACACACACACACACACACACACACACACACACACCAATGATGGCAGAGCTGCCATGTAAGGTGCTAGCCTGCCATTGGGAGCAACTTGGGGTTCAGTGTCTTGCCCAAGGACACTTCGGCATGTGGAGTCATGTGGGCCGGGAATCAAACCGCCAACCCTGTGATTAGTGGCCGACCCACTTTACCACCTGAGCCACAGCCGCATCTTATCACGCGGCTTGTTGAGCACATTACCGCGGAGATATAGCATGTGTGGAGGCTTCACGCAATTCTCCGCGGCATCCACGCACAACGCACAACTCACCATGTGCGCCACCGAGAGCGTGAACCACATTATAGCGACCATGATGAGGTTGCACTATGTGACTCTCCCTAGCAACCGGGCCAATTGGTTGCTTAGGAGACTTGGCTTCGAACTCGCAACTCCAGGTGTGGTAGTCAACGTCAATACTCGCCGAGATACCCTGTAAGTGCTTTTATAAAATTATAAGCTTCACATTTCTGCCTTTACACCCTCCAAAAAATGGCCCCATTCACATCCATTGTAAGTGCCTCACTTCTATCTTCACCAACTCTCTATCTCCAAACGGCTGATTTTTTGTGATAATTATGTTAGCAAAAAGGGATTCAGTCTATGTGTGTAAAAATAAAATGTACTGATCCTCATAAAGGGACCATGTTCTACACTTTTGCTGTATTTACTTATTTATTTTTTTCTATCTGAAGACTAATTAAAATGTTAAGGATTATTGAACCAAAAACATTGGCAATTTAGCTTTTAAGGGCCATTTTCTGCCCTCTATCTAACCCGTTTGGGACTCTAAGACACCTGGTATTAAGATGCATCTCCAGTGATCACATGTGGTCTATTGGAACACATTGCCGTTTACACCTGATCGTTTAAATGCATCTCCTGCGACCACTCATCAATCACTGTGTGCTAATGCATGATAATAAACAGCAACAAAGTCAGAAAAGACAAAGAAAGCACGAAAATATGCCGCACTATTTCCGCTTGTAACCGGCAAATTTGAAACTCTTGTTTTAGCACTGCGGATGATTGACAGATGAGGGGAGGTGCTTCACTGCTGCCGGGACACATTCAGGACCGACTATCAGCTTGCACATCAAATGTGATGTGGTTACATGACCACATGTGGTCAGATCACCTAAACACATCTTAATACCACGAGTAAATGTGGTCTAAATGTGTACTACTGTACCTCTAAGACTTCTATATGTGAAATGATCCATTATGATAGCTTAACCTCTTTGCTTGTGACACAAACCTAACAAACTGAACATGAATTCAGCGAGAAGCTCAAGTAAAAGCTCCTGGTTCGTTTGACAAGTGTTTTATTTCAGGGCGTGTGAGCAGAGCTTGTTATTCTTTGATTGTCTTGTGGCGAAACACGGGTTTATACCCGAAGCCAAGCACTGAAGTTTCTATCTATGTCAAGCAGACATCATTTCTGTCTGTCACAAACACTCCCCAGCACCCTCACTTACCCTGACCTGACAGAGGATAAAGAACCATGTCCCCACATTTATTTTTAAATGATACGATCAGCATTACAATTTCAGTGATACGTTGAATTGAAAGATTTTCTTCAGTTTGAGAATGTCCCTCTTTTGCTTTAATAACATCATGCACTGGACAACATGAACAAAAGCCCATAATATGTTATTCAGCATGATTTGAGAATGTTTCATAAAGCATCTTGTGTCTGAACTTATTGCACAAAGGAGAAAATCAGTGTCACTTATTCATTTTCATTTGATTAGTGACCTAGAAATAGTGCATAATCTTAAATATTTCATATTCATTTTTGTTTTTCGTAAGGAATATTATTATTATTATTATTCTGCCCAAATTTTTAAATACATTTTGAAGAGCAGATTTTTAATGTTGAATCCACCAGAGGGGGTCAGCGAGTCACTGAGGACTGATGGATGTGCTGTAAATCTCCTGCGGTGTTTTTGTTATTTGAACATGTTCAAATCAATATCTGTTTGTTTGTTTTTAAATTTAAAACAACATATAACAGATATAAGATGTAAAACAACCTACGTAAGGTGTTTAAACCTTGAGCATCAATAAAAAAAAGTTACTCAGAGGTCCTTACAGGACAAAAATGTCCACGTCAAAATACTGCCATAATAATATTATATATTAATATTATTTTCCACTTTCAAGGAGCTAATTTTTTAAGCAACATCAGTCCTGATCATAGCTACCAAATATTCATAAATTTTCAGGATTTTAACCCTTTAAATGCCAGTTTGTTTATAAAATGCCACTGTTGTTTTTTATGAAAAAAAAAAATTATTCATTATTTTCCATATACTAAATGTTTTATTATCACAGTTTGGGATATGTCAATGACTAGCAACAACATTGATTTTGATGCATTATAATGTTTTTGTGCAGTGTCAAAAAAATCTCTTATTCAGGGCCTTAGAGGACAAAAATGTCCACGTCAAAAAACTGTTGCTTTTCACACACACACACTCACACTCACACACACACACACACACACACACACACACACACACACACACACACACACACTTTTAGCTGCATCATTTATTCAGTTGTCCTGCAGGTCTCTATAATACAGCACACAGAGAATAGGTGAAAAGCTTGTATTTGCTCCACAGGATAAACATGAGAAAAATGGCGCCATCTGGTGGAAAATATAAAACAATTTAATGTTGAAGCCAGGGCTCTGTAATGAAAGCATAATAACATAGAATTCATGATTTTATTCTTTAATGACACTGGGATCAAATATTGCCGTTTTAATGGGTTTTAATGGTTTCAATGGTGTCCTCAAGGTCATGAGTGTGGCTATTTTGTGTACACAGTGTATTATAGATGTATTTTAGGAACGGAGACTGAAATATCAAAATTCTCCCACAAATACACAACTTTGGCAAAATGCATGCTGTTGGCATTAACACGGCCAAAATGATGGAAAAAAACAAAAAGACAAAAATATCCCGAAGGTCGCACAAGGGTTAAGATCCATTTTTAATAAAAACTCAAACATTATTCTGGATTGACTTATCAAGGGTGTCAGCAGAATAAAACAAATTTGCAAGTGGGCTAGAAATACCACAGTCCAATAAAAGAGAACATGTTCAAAACAGCATGATATCATGCCATTATTATATCTGAGGTGCTCTCTCTCTCTCTCTCTCTCTCTCTCTCTATATATATATATATATTATGAACAGAATATTAGTTCAATATCAATCATTATTTGTTCAGACTGACATCATCATACCCAATTCAACATTCAAAATAACCGTTTTCATTTCCCAGACGATAACTGGACACCACAAGCTGAATTAAACATACTATGTGAGGAGGCCATGCGATAATGTAGTATAATACCATTTTAAACGATTATCATCGCTGCACAATGCAATCTGTATAATAGGCAGAATACAGTTTAATCTGCAGTATTCAATGCGCAAGTATTCCATTACAAACACAGCCGTAGACTTGAGTCATAATTATCACAGATATTATATATCAGATACAGAGAAACTGTGTTGGCCTGTTTTTATATTCTTGGACTAGCAAACATGTGCAAATCACTGTTCACACTCATCTGTCAAATACAACAACAAACTGCTGACTAACATCCTCAAGTCTCTTTTTGACTCGGGTCCCTAAATCAAAGTAAGTCTATGGGAAGTGTGAAGTACATTGCACAAACCGTACAATCTCTGGGGTATTCTGGTTCCCTAATACTTAGTAGTACAAAGTATGAAGAATAGTTATAGAGTGCAACAGTTTGGTTTCTGAAGTAAAATTGCATTTGATTATTAATGATAACTAAAACCTTTGAAGACAAACCTAACGTGAGTTTCTGTTGATGCCATCAATCATGTTGGATGAAGGAATTCCTAAAACTACACTACCCATAATCCTGAGGAGACAGATCCACCAATCAAGAGAATCACAGTAGACAAAGTGCACCAAAAGTGCTCTGCAGTAACCGCCCACTCCCACAACACTGTCAATGCAATCAAGCAGCTCTTCCTGCACCATCAAGCTACTAATACATACATATACATATATATATTTCATATTTTGCTATAAAATAAAAATATAAATTTTCTATACTTATAATTAACAATTATTCGATTACGTCATTTGCAATTTTTAATGGGATTTAAGTTCATTCAATAGGCATTAAGAACTTTTTTTGTTCAATTTACAAATACCTTTTTGGTTAAATTCAAGTTTAACACTTGCGCGACCTTTGGGACATTTTTGTCTTTTTCATTTTTGTGCTCATTTTGGCTGTGCTAATGCCAACGGCATGCATTTTGCCAAAGGTGTGTATTTAGGGAGGATTTTTTATATTTAAACCTCAGTTCCTATAATACATATACAACACACTATTTACACAAAAGAGTCACACTCAGGACCTTCAGGACAAAAATGTTCCCATTAAATCTGTAATATTTGATCCCAGTGCCATTAAAGCATAAAATCATGAATTCTGTGATATTGTGCTTTCATTCTGGAGCCCTGGCTTCAACATTTACATTGTTAATATTTTCCACCAGATGGCGCCATTGTTCTCATGTTTAGCCTACGGAGTAAATACAAGCTTTTCCCCTATTCTCTATGTGTGCTGTATTATTGAGCACTGGAAACCAATTAATATAAATGGGGCTTTTTGTATGGATATCAGTGTGTTGTGTGTGTATTGAGAAATGTGTGTGTGTGTGTGTGTGTGTGTGTGTGTGTGTGTGTGTGTGTGTTTGTGTAAAACAACAGTGGCATTATATAAACCAACTGGCATTTAAAGGGTTAAAATCCTGAAAATGAATGAATATTTGGTAGTTATGGTCAGGATTGATGTTGGTTAAAAAATGTACTCATTGAAAGTGGAAAATAATATTAATATATAATATTATTATGGCAGTTTTTTGACACAAACATTTTTGTCCTCTAAGGACCTCTGAGTAACTTTTTTAAATTGACGCACAAGCGTAAGTTTGCTTAAGCCGTGATTCTCCTCGGAGGTTGGTTTGATTCATGGCTTTTATGAATGATTATATGAAATCACTTCAGACACTTCCAGAACCAAGATGGCTGAAAAAGAGTTTGGGCACTGTTGCGATCTATAGTGATGCCTTTGCAAAGAACACTAATTCTATACTCTTTTTTTAACTTGCTTCTTTACAAGAATACAAAGTCATTTCTAATCAATTGCAGCAGCAATCTATGTGCAAACTCCATTTACAGTTTCCTAATGTCATCAGTCTAATGTCAGAGTGTTTTTAATCTACGTTCTAATGTTGATAAGAGGAATAACAATAGCAATAATAGTGTTTTCAAAGAGTGGATGTGGCCTTAGAGATCCAAGAACTTGCTCCGCCTGATTTCAATGTCTAGAAGATGTGTTTAATATAACAGAGACACAAAAATGTCAAGCTAGTGAACTCTGCATGACTGGCCATTTAAGCTTTGACTACAGACTTGAGATAGAGTAGGACTAAATGGCACTTTGTATAAATAACCGGTGCACCGGAGCAAACTATACCCCACACTGATGCCAACCAAGACAGTTTCAACATTGTGAAATAAGGACCAACAGTAGATCCATAAACAAATACAAAGAAAGACTGCTATGTCTAATACTAAGTATGCTTCTTATAACAACTAGATTGATTTGCAACCATTGATTAGTAATATAATGATGTAAAAAAATGGCAAGATGTGGTGCCACGGCCAAAAACGTCCATCTAGTGCAAGAAAAACAACAGAAAAACGGACAGATACCAAAACATGTTTGTTGTGAACGGCCCCAAACACGTCAGACGTATTTTCTCTGAACGGACTCTTAGAGAGTATTAACGTAAACCAAGAAAACCATTATGCATGCAGCACAACAACCCATCCTAACGCTACACATAATCCACATGGTCACCAGATGAAGACTTTCGGGGCGGTACAGACAGAAGAGTTCACTAAACGAACATTGAGCAGAACCAGGCCAGCAGTTACCACACCAATAAAAAAATTCCTTACAAGTCAACAAGACATGCAAAGAGTAACATTATTTGCACATACACAGTTTTAAAGGCTGATTGTCCACCGTTATCTAGTTAAACTATCATAACACTTACTGGTTGTTTCCGACCGACTGCTTCTGAAGAAACTCTAAACCTGGGTAGAAATGTTGTGAATGTTTCTCCATTTATTGCCAGACTTGTAGGCAGTAAAACTGACTGTTCAGACATTCGGCCGTGCTCCAGAGGAACTATAGAGCAGGGAAGGGGAAAGTGGTCCGCTGAAGGATGTCAGACAGACAGGTCAGTGTTCAATGTGCCAGAGCGAAAGGGGAACGCACATAGGGTCTTATCGGCCACAGCACATGGTGGAACGGCCTGCCAGGAAACAGGAAGAACAGCGTTCTGTATGAAAACACACCAGCGAGACCTCAATTTTGCTCAAAAAGCCTAATAGAAAATGTTCAAGAGATTTCAATCATTTCCTGCCGGATTTATCAATCCAAACACACCAGGTCTTATTTTAGGACCTCACTAGAATGCACACTTTTTGGAATACTTGAGCGTCCATATTAACAGTTCATATACTGTAAAGGATAGTTCACCCCAAAACTGTACATTTCGTTTACTCACACTCATGTTGTTCCAGACCCAAATGCTGATATTATTTATTTATTTATAAAATATTTTTGGGGGAATTTTTTCCCCTTTTTCACCCAATTTGGGATGCCCAATTCCCAATGCGCTCTAAGTCCTCGTGGTGGCGTAGTGACTCGCCTCAATCCGGTTGGCGGTGGACGAATCTCAGTTGCCTCCGCGTCTGAGACAGTCAACCCGTGCATCTGATCACATGGCTTGTTGAGCGTGTTGCCACGGAGACATATCGTGTCATACCGTGGCATCCACACTCAACTCACCACGCACCCCACTGAGAGCGAGAACCACATTATAGCGACCGCGAGGAGGTTACCCCATTAACTTGTGTTCGGGGGGCCTGTGTAGCTCAGTGGTAAAGATGCTGGCTACCACCCCTGGAGTTTGCTAGTTCGAATCCCAGGGCCTGCTGAGTGACTCCAGCCAGGTCTCCTAAGCAACCAAATTGGCCCGGTTGCTAGGGAGGGTAGAGTCACATGGGGTAACCTCCTCGTGGTCGCTATAATGTGGTTCTCGCTCTCAGTGGGGTGCGTGGTGAGTTGAGTGTGGATGCCACGGTATGACACGATATGTCTCCATGGCAACACGCTCAACAAGCCATGTGATAAGATGCACGGGTTGACTGTCTCAGACGCGGAGGCAACTGAGATTCGTCCTCCGCCGATACCCTCCCAAGCAACCGGGCCAATTTGGTTGCTTAGGAGACCTGGCTGGAGTCACTCAGCATGCCCTGGGATTCGAACTAGCAAACACCAGGGGTGGTAGCCAGCATCTTTACCACTGAGCTACACAGGCCCCCCAAACACAAGTTAATTTTTAAATAATCTTCGTGCAGTTCTTTTCCAAACAACAACAGTTTAAAGTGACAACGTCTGTCAAGCTCAAAAGGACAAAAAATGCACCAAAAAACAGCATAAATGTATATCTTATGACTTGTGTGCTTTATTTCTAGTCTCCTGAAGTGAGGTGATAGCATTGTGTGAGCAACAGACTGAAATTTAAGTTGTTATATAATTAAAATCTTCCTCTCCTCCAACTTTCAGGAATTTCACCCACATTAACATTAAAACATCCCGAGTCGCCGCGACAAAATCATTAATGCTAAACGGCATTGTGGTTTTTCATGTGTCGCAGCCAAGTGCGAGTTTGAATATGCAAAATGGAGAATGAGATTTGTCAGCTGCAGCAGAGGGGAAGGTTTTCAGTGAATAACAACCTAAATTTAAGTCTGAAAGCCATTGTATGGCTTCAAAAAGCATGTAATGCAAACGTTGTATGGACTACTGTAATCTTGACAGCCTCAGTCTTTTTAATTGACTTTAGTTGTATGAAAATGAGTACTAGGAATATTTAGCTACACCTTTTGTTTTCTACGGGAAGATAAGGAATAAGTGCATAAGGGCTTGGAATAACATGAGAATGAGTTAAAGACAGAATTGTCATTCTCAGTTGAACTATACTCTTTGTTAATTCGCATACATGTCTAAGGAGCATTGCACAATGTCTTATCCGAGCTTATGAAATCTTTGGCAGAGTGGCGATTTACAAATGTTACAGTGGAACACATTGGCTCTGGTTTGTTCTCACGTGTGAACGCAGCTGGAGGCAGTGAGATTGTGTAAAAGGGTTGTGCTGTGTGGACACCGACACATGTTACGCACACGGGAGTATTTCTACATTTTCCACATCTGGTTGGTGTTACAGTCATCAGTGGGCTGGGGGAGAGCGCAAGATCTGTACGACATGACCGAAGGAGGCCTGTGGATTTACGGTGTCATGAGAAGCTGTGCTGGAAAAAGTCCAAATAAGCTAAAATCTTGCAGAAACTTCCAAGAAATGCCCAATTCATATTTAACCATTTAAGTGAATGAAACCTACAGAACTTTTTTTTTTTTTTGTATTGACAATTAAGAACAAATTACCATTACTATAATTAAAACAAAGTAATATTAAATATAAAAATAGAAATAATCGAAATATGTTAATAATAATGTCATACAAACATACATATATAATGTATGCATTTATTAGACGTTTTAAGAACATAACATCCTTTGCATTGTGACGTTATATATTTAATTAAATTATTTACATTGTTTTTTAAAAATCCACTCAAATGTCTTTGCATTGTTACATTATTTCCATGAAATACAAATATAACGCTACTATATATATATCTATATATACGTGTGTGTGTGTGTGTGCGCATGTGTGTGTGTGTGCGCATGTGTGTGTGTGTGTGTTTATTTATTTATGCTCATTTAAAGAAAATATATATTTACATAATGATACAGTAATACACTCAACATATATTTTAGCCTATTTTTATTTCAATTTCATAACAAAATTCCAAATTGATTTGTGCAAAGTTACACAAAATTAAATTAATAAACATAAGCAATTTAGTTTTTAATATATTTTGTTAAAGATTACACAATTCAATTTGATGTCACTGAAATGCGTAAATCTTGGACAATTTGGGCAGAATGGGGTGCGTTTCTTTTTTTTATTTTTATTTATTTATTTATTTATTGGGGAATTTTTACCCCTTTTTCTCCCACATTTTGGATTGCCCAACTCCCAATGTGCTTTTAAGTGACTCATCTCAATCTGAGTGGCGGAGGATGGATCTCAGTTGCCTCTGCGTCTGAGACCATCAATCCGCGCATCTTATCATGTGGCTGGCTGAGCACGTTACCACGGAGACGTAGCACATGTGGAGGCTTCACGCTATTTTCCGCGGAATCCACGCACAACTCACCACACGCCCCACCAAGAACTAACCACATTATAGTGACCACAAGGAGGTTACCCCATGTGACTCTACCCTCCCTAGCAACCGGGCCAATTTGGTTGCTTAGGAGACCCGACTGGAGTCACTCAGCACGCCCTGGAGTCTAACTAGCGAACTAGTGAACTACAGGGGTGGTAGCCAGCGTCTTTACCACTGTGCTACCCAGGCCCTTAATAAGTCTTAATGGTATAAATGGTATTTTAGGATGAAATATGGCTCAGACATTTCTTTTTGGAGATTCTTGCTGTTATCTAGCAGATGTTTGAACCAGAGGCAGGACAGGAAGCCTAACACCACCCAGACAAAACGGAAAAGCAGTGAATAGTCAAATAATATTCATTTATCTAATAATGAAAGATAGTCTAAACTCAGAACTTTAATTGATTTAATAACACACGGATATGTTCAAGCATATCCTCAACTATAAAAAAACACAACATCAGCTATTCTCTCTACATGTAGGGTGCTCAGACGCTTAGGCTCAGTCTTAATCTGTGTTGGTCTGACACAAACAAACATCAACTCTTTAGAAAGCAGGAATACAAAGAGAACTCTCGAATGGCTGTTCTTTTCCTGGCAATTGTGCTTTTGTAACTGATAAGTGACACATGAGCAGACTGTGCAATGAGGGAGGATCATCTAAATGTTTGGGAAACTGACCTTAAGATGTCTTTGAGTTCAACTCTGTTTGTTCCACTCTTTCACTTTCATGTAGAAGAGAGAGGATGGGTCATTATTGGTTTTTGTAGACATTCAAGGTCCTCCCTTCGTCTTAAACACTATGTACACTTATTTAGAGATAAAATGTCTGACCCAGGACGTGCTGAGTGACTCCAGTCAGGTCTCCTTAGCAACCAAATTGGCCCGGTTGCTAGGGAGGGTAGAGTCACATAGGGTAACCACCTCGTGGCTTTATAAGATGTGTGGATTGACAGACTTAGATGCGGAGGAAACTGAGATTCGTCCTCCGCCACCCGGATTGAGGCGATTCACTACGCCACCACGAGGACTTAAAAGCACATTGGAAATTGGGCATTCCAAACTGGAGAGAAAAAAAAAATATCTGGACTTTAAACATACTAAGATAAAAGCTCCAACATAAAAAAAAAAATGTGCATTTGTAATTTCTGTGCCACTAGCAGAACCTAATTTAATTGCAAAAATGCTACACATTTCTATGGTGTTTTGGCAACTGCCCAGTTGCTATGGGGTTGTGAGGGTAAGTTGTTCTAAGTGTTTTTTAGCATGTTGCTATGCAGTTGTGTGGGTGTTTGCGAAGGCGTTGGTGGTTGCTGAGGTGTTCTGAGTGGGTTTCAACGTGTTGCTATGGGGGTTGCTAAGTTGTTCTAAGTGTTTTTTAGCATGTTGCTATGCAGTTGTGTGGGTGTTTGCGAAGGCGTTGGTGGTTGCTGAGGTGTTCGGAGTGGGTTTCAACTCATTGCTATGGGGGTTGCTAAGTTGTTCTAAGTGTTTTTTAGCATATTGCTGCTATGCAGTTGTGGGTGTCTTTGCGAAGGCGTTGGTGGTTGCTGAGGTGTTCTGAGTGGGTTTCAACGTGTTGCTATGGGGGTTGCTAAGTTGTTCTAAGTGTTTTTTAACATGTTGCTGCTATGCAGTTGTGGGTGTCTTTGCGAAGGCGTTGGTGGTTGCTGAGGTGTTCTGAGTGGGTTTCAACGTGTTGCTACGGGGGTTGCTAAGTTGTTCTAAGTGGTTTTTAGCATGTTGCTATGCAGTTGTGTGGGTGTTTGCGAAGGCGTTGGTGGTTGCTGAGGTGTTCGGAGTGGGTTTCAACTCGTTGCTATGGGGGTTGCTAAGTTGTTCTAAGTGTTTTTTAGCATATTGCTGCTATGCAGTTGTGGGTGTCTTTGCGAAGGCATTGGTGGTTGCTGAGGTGTTCTGAGTGGGTTTCAACGTGTTGCTATGGGGGTTGCTAAGTTGTTCTAAGTGTTTTTTAGCATATTGCTGCTATGCAGTTGTGGGTGTCTTTGTGAAGGCGTTGGTGGTTGCTGAGGTGTTCTGAGTGGGTTTCAACGTGTTGCTACGGGGCCTGCTAAGTTGTTCTAAGTGGTTTTTAGCATGTTGCTGCTATGCAGTTGTGGGTGTCTTTGCAAAGGTGTTGGTGGTTGCTGAGGTGTTCTGAGTGGGTTTCAACGTGTTGCTATAGGGGTTGCTAAGTGGTTTTTAGCATGTTGCTTAGCAGTTCTGAGGGTGTTTGGTAAAGTGTTGCTAGGTGGTTGCTTATGTGCTCTGAGTGGGTTTTAACACATTGTTATCTGTGCTGTTTGGGTGTTCAGGGTCATTGCAGTAGCATTGTAGGTGGTTGTTAGAGTGTGTTTCCCAGAAGCATTTCAAGAGTAAAGGCCATGGCGCTTAAGGATTTTATGATCTACTTAAGCTAACGATGCCTTTGAAAAACGCAGCACTGGGTAGTTGCAAAGTGATTATTAATTATGTAGTTTGCAGAAAAGATGCACAAAGAATTGGACGCTCAAGTTTTCAATTTTGGTTTAGTGGTTTTTCACAACTAAACTAATGACTGTTTTCAAACAGATTTCCCAAAATGCATACAGGAAGTCCCTAAAACAAAACATTGCAAATGACCCTTCGCTCAGCCCTGGCTTAAAAGCGTTTCTAACCAATCCTGTCTTAGCAACTGTTGCCGGGCCACCATACCTCTGACACATGTTTGATATTTTCCAATGAGAGCCTACAAGAGTGGTGGGTGTTTGAGTAGTTTTATGTGTGATTTTATCAAACTTATCAAAAAAATTTTAAACACGTTGTTGCCAGGTCACCTGTAATAGTGACACGAGTTACACAGAGAGGATATACGCAGTGTTATTAAATGTCAAGAGAACATACATGGATTAAAAGGTGCCGGTCCTCATCCCAAAAAAACCTGAAAAACATCAGCGAGCACACCTACATTTCCTTCAAGGTAAATTAAATCTTGTCAGAGCGTGTGACCGTAACCAAGGGAGGCGGAGCTTAGCAAAGGCTCAATTCTATTTGGTACCATAAGAGGTGTAGAGATTATACACTCAAATTTTAAGATGCCAAACAAACATCCCAAGTGCCACAGAACATTGTGTGAGATGGCATCATGAATCACTGTGCTAAAATCATCCAAAATAAAGATCTACTAACAATGCTTATCAAAGGTACAGGCTATTGTGCTGATTAAATGTGGTGTTACTGGAACCGCTGAATGCCTGTTGAATCTGCAAAAAAGTTACATGGGAAACATCGACCGGCATCAACCCCCAAACCTGTTCTACTGCTGTACTGCCAATTTCAGTTTGATAAAACGCCTACGTGAGTGCCCATATTGTTTTCTACGGCATCACAATCACCTTTTTGTTTGATCTGCATTCATGAACATGCAATTTAATGCTAGGCCTCCATAAGCCATCCAAACAAAGTCCATATAACTGGGTGTTTATTCTGGCAGCAGCTAAATGCTTAAGAGTACATGTGAAAGAGCATGCTTTACATAGTTACAGTTACCCTGTTATTCAATTTTACGTCGTATTTTTCATGGGTGGATCTCTGAAATAATTGGATTCAGATGTTTTCTCCTAGTTACAGTATATATATAAGCGGGAAGAGATGCAAGAATAGAGAGCCTCCTAATCTGTACGGAGGCTTTTATGGTTATGATGGAGATGCTTGACTCCTAGCATCTGGCAATCCCCCACCCCCACCACCCCAGGATCTTTGATGATGAATTGAAGTTATAATGCTTCATTTTTTGCAAATATTAACTTATGTTTAATAATTTAAGACATCTTTTGTTCCCATTGGAAGTTTGCAAGTTTGCAGAGTTTTCTGGAAGTGTACCACGTGTCAAACTGGCCTAAGCTCAGCTGTATTTGGACACTATGGACTGTGACCTTTATCTGTTCAGTCCAAAAATAAATAAATATAAAGAGCAACTCTAGTCCTGAGATTAGATGTACATGAAGGGTGGCGTCTAAACTCCCACCGGCGGGAACCAACAGAAAGCAAGATACAGGATCAATCAATAGCACTGATTGGAATCAGAGTTCTTCTCCATCTCATAAGAGCGGCGTGGAAGAACAAACATTCGTTGCACAAGACAGAACCCAGACAGCTTACATAACCGTTAATATGTCTCCTGCTCCTCTACGGAGTCTGTCAAATTTGTGCCGTAATTGCAAGCCATGGTAGCAATTAGCAGGAGGAAAGCAATAGGCTAGGTCATCATGAAGCGACAATCAGTCTTTGGAGAGCTCGCATGGAGAAGTTCATAAGCAGATGCACATTAGAGATGTAGTTAATTATCTGTTGTCATTACACAGTAAACAGGCACTAGAGCTGGGCGACAAACCGTAAAAAATAAATAACAAAAAAAAAGGCTGTATCTCAAATTGAATTTAAATTAAATATTGAAAAAAAAAAAAGAGCAAGAATTAAAACAGACAAAATCTAGTTATAAAAAAAGAATCAAGTGTTGGTCCATCCTGCATAACGCGGCGGATCATTTTAGCTTATCGCGGCCCATTCGGCCCATTTCGCGACCGACCTGCTCGGTTCTCCAGATGGCCAGTCCACTCCTGATCGATCCCAAAGTGTGCCGGCCCACCAGGAAAATGCCTAGTATGCCAGATTACAAGTCCAGCCCTGCTTCCAGTCTGATCCCACAAAAGCTCAATGGGTTTAAGATCCGTAACACTCTTTTCCAATTATCTGTTGTACAATGTCTGTGTTTCTTTGCCCACTCGAACCTTTTCAAAAAAGTTGCTTTTTCTTTGCAGTTCTTCCCATTAGAGTCTTCTCTTTACTGTTGTACATGAAACTGGGGTTTAGCAGGTAGAATTCAATGAAGCTGTCAGCGGAGGACATGTGAGGCGTCTATTTCTCAAACTAGAGACTCTGATGTACTTCTCCTCTTGTTTAGTTGCACATCTGGTCTTCCACATCTCTTTCTGTCCTTGTTAGAGACAGTTGTGCTTTGTCTTTGAGGACTGTAGTGACACCTTTAGATGAAATCTGCTGTTTTATGTCAATTTCAAGCATTGTGTCACCTTCATTCCTCAATACAATGATTGACTGACGAGTTTCTAGAGTAAAGTGTTTCTTATTTGCCATTTTTGACCTCATATTGACCTTAACACATGCCAGTCTATTGCATACGGTGGCAACACAAAAACAAACACAAAGACAAAGTTAAGCTTCATTTAATGAACCGAATATCTTTCAACTGTGTTTGATATAATGGCAAGTGATTTTCTAGTATCAAATGATCAATTTATCATGATTACTCAAGGAGTGATGCTGCTGTCTAGATTTGATCAAAAATTACTTTTTCCAAATAGTGATGATGCTGTTTTATACATCAGTAATGTCCGACTATACTTGTGATCAGTTTAATGCCACTTTGGTGAATTAAAGTACCAATTTCCTTCAGAATCAGCTAAATCTGTACATTATTACAAACTTTTGGCCACCAGTGTATGTATGTATGTATATATTTATGCTAGTTTTTTTTACTAAAATACTTTAATCAAGTAAAATGCCACAGATTTCAGTGAAACTTTGATTGACTTTGATGATTTCTTAATTCAAATATTTTGTTATTTCATCATTAAACAATTCAATATATATTTTTTGTGTGCATTTACTTAAAGACTGTGTGGGGGAAAATATGCCTTGATTATTTTTTAACTAGATTTTTTCTATAATTTACTTTTTGTGCTTCTTGTAATATTTAGTTGAAATGGAAATAAAAAATAAATAAGCCATTGAAACTATTACTCTATAAAATAAATTTTTTATTAAACTTTTAAAATGTGTTCTTGCAAGTCGAGAGACAAGAAAAGATTTAGAAATTAGTCTAAAAATACAGTCTTTAGGAAACTGGCCAAATAAAAAGTGCCTTAAAATCATTGCGATATTCATACGGTTGCATAATTTTATATTGCCAGCAAAGTCATCACGAGTCTATGAAACATCAGCTCTATTGATTACAGGAAAGAAAACTGATGCTGGGCTAAATTGCACCAATGAATATAGAATAAACACCATTAGCGTCATGCTGTCAAATATTGACTAGATTCAGTATTCCCAGTGATGAAATCCAATGTTGAGACTCTAATAGAACTGTTAAATAAATAAATATCCAACACAAAGCAAGTAAAAGGACAAAAGACACAAGAAAAAAACAAAAAACAAACCACTTGTCTTCAGAGAGCGCTCATCACACACACGTGAAAAGAGGAAAAAAAAGAGAAGGCGTGTTCGCTGTGTGCCAAGAGAGAAAGAGAGATAGAGAAAGACAAACAAACTATGGACAGTGACCCGTTTGGTTAACCAGAGGCAGCACGTTACACATCCATCAGAGGCGTATTTGGATACACACACCAGATTCCAGATCATTCACAGAGAGCACAGCTCACCTACAGTTTCTTCATCCTCTTCCCTCAGGACGTTATTATCATCAGTGTCTTCCCGAGCTGACTTTCTGCCATCATCCACGGGGACCACAGTGAAGTTGGTGGGCATTTTCTCACCACGCACCTCTCAGTGACACCGTCTATTTCTCCTCTTATCTCAAACAGACCTCCGTCTGTCTGGCCCTCCCTCTGCAGTGGCTTGTTTGAGTTGTGGTTCGAAGTTCTCAGTTGAGCTCCTATCTCTTGGACACCGAGTTGGCCATGTGACCAGCCTTCCTCCAAAAAAGGAAGTAGCAAACTCCGCCCCGTGGGCCGTTCTCGATGCACACAGGACTTACCGTCTCCTCCTCTTTGCCTCTGGCATTATGAGCCTCCACAAACACAACAAGATGTAAAATAAAGGAAGCTATTGATTAAGAGACTCTTGCGGTGACGTCCTTCCAGTCAGTTCCAAGTACTGTATTTCTGGAACAGATTCTGTTAAATAGTTAGAGGAGAACACAGTTACTTTATGTTTCATAAAGGAAATGAGTTTTGCATGCAAGGTACTAACGGTCTCAGTCATCATTCACTTTCATCACTTCTATTTCCCCCATACAATGAAATTGAATGTTGACTGAGATAAACATTTTGCCTAGCATAAACTCCTTTTGTGTTCAACAGAAGGCGAAAGTCATACAGGTTTGCAACGGCAATTATCAATTTTGTGTGAACTCCCTTTAAAGCAAGAAAAAGTCAACAAATGAAGTGAACGTGAAATAATAATGGACTATTCCTTTAGTATGTATTCCTGGTTTATTGCGCAAGACTCATCAGAAAATGCATTCGTCATTAAACATGTAAAAGCTTTCTCTGCCACTTTTGTTGTTAGCTGACATCACCGAGCAATATTATTTTTTCAACCCCTCCTCTCCAACCTCCTATCACTTTTCACGATCTAATCAGTTCACACCCTACATTTTTTTCTCATTGTATATCCTAGTTCACTGGAAAATGCATCACAGATTAAAAAACAAGCAGAGAAATGTTGACATTGCCACAAACTCACAGTGTTTACACTCATCTTGAAGTCACCCTAACAGCTGACTTATTCTAGAAGCATTGAAGCAACATATTAAGGGTTGATGTAATCAGGTTTTGGACACCTGATGGAAACGTGCACCTGTACTTGCACTCGCCCATTTTCAAAATGTGAATACAAGCCCAAGAATACGGCAGCCTATAATCAAAGTAGCCAAACAGCATAGCTCTGTGGTTACGGGCAGGGTAATTTATTTCAAGGAGTGCTCATTCTGGACAAACAAAGCCAGACGTGACATCGGACCTTTCTTTGTAGTGCATGGCTGTGGTTGTTGACGTGCTGCACGAGTCATGAGCTGCTTTGTCTCTGTGACCCTTGACATGTAGTTCAGTGGAGTACAAACAAACATGGAAAGTTCTAGATTCACTTGTGTAAACTTCTGATGGAGTTATGGATGACACAGAAGAAAATTTGGTTAAATCTACCAAATCTAGTAATTAGACTGTATTACACGGTAAGAACAGAACTGCAAGTGAAAAGCTTAAATATAACACAAGCTGGCTTGCTGATTTTAGCTGGTCTTCTAGCTGATCCGCTGGTTTTTAGAGGGCACTTCTTAGCTGATTGTGCAGAGACAAGCTATAAAAGCTTGGCCAGGCAAGGAGACCATCTTAAACCAGCTAAGACCAGCTGAGGCTGGTTTAAGATATGTTTTTTGGAAAGATGATTCTTGGATTCTGTGATTCATGCAGTCCTGGCATGCCCATTGTACTGGAGAAAAACAACGTGTGCTTAAAATGCTGAAGGTTTAGCATGAAGCGTATTAAAACTTCTTGCAGGAAAGAAAAAGACAGGACAGCAAATGCTTCTCCATGACAGCAATTGTGATTAAAGTGAGCAAATGAAGACTTTGAAGAAACATCTGAGAAGCAGGAGACTTTAGCAAAGGAAACAGCCCAATACCTTTCACACGTGTTTCCTCTAGAGTTTCAGAAGTGATCTCAACAATGTCTCAAACCACACTGAGATACTGCAATCAAAAGTCAAAGATCTCGCTAAAAACTCAAACATTTCTCACCAAATTCTTCCAATACCAATGATCTTTCTCACTACAAGTCCAGAAATGACTTTTGTCATTTTTCCCTCCCGAGGAATCGTTGGTGAGTCAAGTGAGACGAATTTACAACTTCCATGAAACATTACTGAGAAATCCATTACATCTCCTAATCAACAGTATATAAGAGCAGCATCCGACCAACAAACATTTCATCTGGGTTAGTATTTACCGTACAGCAAATGGTTAACCCAACTGTAACAAAGGTTCGGGTTGGGCAGATAAAGGAGGAAGCAGGAACCGGTTTACACAGTTCAAGTGAGTCTTGTTTTATTCACAAAAACAACAATAATTGCTGTACAGCTTCACTCAAAACACAAGACGGCTTTTCAGCTTCAAACAACATGTCTCTCCCTCTCCTCTCTCTCTCTCTCTCTCTCTCTCTCTCTGTCTGTGTGAACTGCCCATCTTTTTATCTCCCTTGACTCTCACTGTGAACATAGAGATATTATTAGTCACTATTCATCTCAGGAGGATGTCCTTACCGCTTTCTCTCTCCCCAGACGGGTGCTCGACCAGGCCCTCACCTCCACACCAACATACAATCAATAGTGTTATTGATAAGCTTATCAGAATGATAAGACTTAATGCATTGAGGTTTTGTCAATATGGCTTGTGAAAAGGGAAGCATCAACGCTGATACCACAAAGGAAGTATTGACCACACAACACCTAACCAAAAAGGGTGACAGCATGTTCTGTATGGTTGCTAGGGTTCTTCTATGTGTTGCTAGGGTGTTGTGGGCGTTGCTTTCTGGCCAAAATTAAAAGTCTCAAGACATGGCTTGAGTCCTTCCATCTATATAAGTCTAAACGATGATTTTCACCAGTTTTATCATCCTCTAGATGAGTCTGATATCTTAGTAAAGTAACAGCACACCTCTCAACAAGCAGCATGATTTGAGTTAACAATCATATCTGTAGCACAAACATGCAGGATGAATTTCATGCTGAAATTCAATGGTGTTTTGAGGCATAAAAGATTAAAAAAGACGTCGGTGTTGATTTCAGGAATATGATTAATTACGTATTCTTCATGGTAACCATGTGGAACATTCACTCAACCGAAGGCGGCCAAGAGGCACCGCGATTATCTGAAACTGCCTTCGTGAGGCAACACACAAAGGAAGCACTTATGTGCAGTGTTTTCTGGGAGTTGAGCACTTCAGATTAAATTACACTGCAGTGCTAAACGCAGAAGGACTCAAGAACATCCCCCTCCACCCCATCATCCCGCTGGAGAACTCACTGGTCAAACAGACCAGGTTAGAGTGATATAAATAACATGAACAAAAACACAGGGATTCTGGAACATACTGATGATGTTTGCTTTGTGGAACTACTGCTCAACACTTGTTAGATTACAGCAGTTGGTAACAGACTGATAATAGACAGATAAAAATGCAGAAAGATAGACTTCAGGGTGTTAAGCCTACTTTACACAGGCATGCACACACAAATGTGAATGCTTGGACAAGATATTGCAAGTGTGCTGTCCCACTGTACATAACATGCATTTTTGCATTAGTACAGTTGTATAACATGTAGGGATGTCCCAATATCGAGTCTGGATCAGGTCTCATACCGCACTCCTGGTCTTATACTCCTGCTTGTAAAAATCAAACGATGTGTGGTAACAATTATGCGCAAACATGCAAAACTATGGTATTGTTTTTTATTTTGTCATTTGTTATGTTGGCATTTTAGGTGGTAACTTGCAGTCCAATTGGCTACTCATGGTTAAATCATGGTCACTGTAGTAAAACAATGTCAGCACTGTACACTAGTGGCTGACCGATATATCGCAAAGGCCGATACATTGGCCAATATTACGTTTTTTTTTTTATCGGCATCGGACAATATATTTTTCCATTTGTTTTTTAAAGCAGTAAAGCAGCGACTGAGACAGTCACGGTTCATTTTGTTGTTAAGTGCCATCATGTTACTACAACAGTAGACCGGTGTGCATATTAAACGGTACGCATTTCAGAGGCGCTTTGAGCTCATAATGCTAAAGTGCTCGCCTGTTTTATTCTCCCTCTCTCTCCTCATCAGTTCCCTATAACATTTAACTGTCTTGTCAAATGATGAACATCATATACCATCTGCAAAAATGCAGGTATCTCATTTAAAATGATGTAATTCACAAACCTCGTGAAAATCTAGCATTTTCTTTCCGTCCAGCGCTCTTCTAATATCTTCCTCTAAAGCGCAAATTCCAGAATCAAAACTTTAGGAGAAGAATCAAATGTTCTTTTAATAATTCACAAATCATGACGGTCAGTCCGTGATAATCCAAGCAGGCGATCCACGATATTTGCTGCTGCACTCGCTGGATCCGCACAAGTGTGTAAGTGCAACTTCAAAGTAAAAGCGCCCCACGTGCACCACGAGTAAATGCCATATTCACTGTTCAATTGGTTTGATTGGGTCTTTTATGAGAAAATGCGATTGATAATACGCAAATGCCATCCATGGTGGCTGGTCTACTGTGTGTACTGTCATTTCCTTCTTTCTAATATATTACCAATTTCTTCATGCAGAAATAAATGACTAAAATGTTATGATTAAACAGAAATCAGAAGAAACTACTATCTACTGTTTAAAATACAATCACATTTTTAAAGAATTAAATATAATAAAAGTGTATTAATATAACTTGTTTGTATAAGTTTTGTGTGAAATTGTGTATAGTGCTAAATAAGACGTATTAATTTTTTAGCAATTTTATGTTTATGGTATTTACTATATTATATTGTGTGATATATCAGCATTGTATTGGCCTATCGGCCACCCTACTCCCTGTATATCAGCATCGGCCATTAAAAAACCCATCTTGGGGCCTGGGTAGCTCAGCGAGTATTGATGCTGACTAGGGGCGAGTCTTGAGTCGCGAATTCGAATCCAGGGCGTGCTGAGTGACTCTAGACAGGTCACCCAAGCAACCAAATTGGCCGGTTGCTAGGGAGGGTAGAGTCACATGGGTTAACCTGCTCGAGGTAACGATTAGTGGTTCTCACTCTCAATGGGGCGTGTGATACATTGTGCGTGGATCACATAGAGTAGCATGAGCCTCCACATGCTGTGAGTCTCCGCTCTGTCATGCACAATGAGTCATGTTATAAGATGCGCGGATTGACGGTCTCAGAAGCGGAGGCAACTGAGACTTGTCCTCCACCACCCGGATTGAGGTGAGTAACCGCGACACCACGAGGAACTACTAAGTAGAATTGGGCATTCCAAATTGGGAGAAAATGGGATAAAAATAACTAAATTAAACAAATATATATCGGTTGACCACTACTGTACACGGTGAAGTTCTGCCACCTAGGCAGACACTGTGTGTTCAGACATTCAGGATGCATTCTTGTTTAACTGATTCAACCCAAACCTGTAAGAAAGGTCCTTTCAACCAAAACTACATAATCATCAACCTCAACAAAATCTGAACTGAGAAACTAAATGCAACACCATTTAGTTTATCAATGGTAATAGACATAATAATATTTTTTTTTCTGGTGGTGTATTGCAGGTGCTAGACTGCCAACACTAGTTTAGTCCCAAATACAAGATCACAGTTTTTTTGTGAACAATATTGTGAATGAAATGAATGAATTGTGCCGCTTAGCATGGTATTATTCCTTAAAAATCTCCAAAAGAACATTTGCTACAATTACTGTCCAATACAACACTTCAGATAAGCACTTGCAAGTCATTTTGTTGGGTATTATATAACAGAGGCATCATTCAGTTAGGAAAGTGCTGCCATCTTGTGATGTTTTACAGTAAAACAAGTTGTTCTCTTTCAAAACATCAAGAAATTCTGTGCTTTCTTGAGTGCTTATTTTATACCCAAAATGTCAACGAAACAATAGTGTGGGGTGAGACCTCAAAGTGGACATTGACATTCATTTTTCTATGATTGGTTCATGGACCAAAAACAGTCTCATTCGTCCTACTTTAGGTCCCCCCAAAAAATGCTAAACCATTATAGCCCATGTTTTTAATCTAGTGGTCGATCAATGGGTTGTTACAAGGCCAATTCGGATATCTAGAGAGCAGGATGGCTGCTGGACGATATAATGCTGGCGACAAAGACGTACACAACATTGCTGAAACCAAACAAACATGTATTTTACACTTTAATTACACAAGATGCACTAAGAACATTGAACTCTGAAAATGTTATCCATTGTCAAGGCTGTCAGTAGATTTTGGGATTGATAAAATGTGAACTGTCAGCCAAGCCATACAATTGACCAATTAATCAGCCTGACTAGTCGATCTTTAATCTGACCCAGGTTTAAGTAACAAACAAAATTAGTTCACAGACATAGATTGCATGTCTCTTACAACTTATTTCCACCCCCCATGTGATGTATGTTGCCATTTCTAAAATGGACCTGACCCGTACAGGGGTGGAAATGTGTCAACGAGATCAAACGGATGCCAGAGAGATGTCACGAAAACTCACAGAACTGTACCGCTGAGATCTGTGACACGTCACGGCCAACAGGTGGACATTAACAGAGGTTCTTTCACTCTAAAACAGATCAGCTTTGAGCGTGTGTTGACGGAAGTTCAGTTGTTTTGGTAGAGACTGTCCTTCTCAAATGTCAGAGCTAATGCACGGTTCACCTTCAGCTGTCCCGTCATACACAACAGGATCAGGTGACACTTTTTTTGTCTTCTGCAGCAGAAGCCACATATCTAGAGAATTCTAGATTATCTCAAGAGTGTCATTTGATCCTGGTGAGTGTGAGAACTGTCCTGAAGTGAAACAACGGGAGGTGGGGGAAAGCTGAAGGCCACAAGCCACAGCTGCTTACTTTATTGATATGATTGTGATGGTTTATATCACTTTAGATTTAATAAGACTGACGCAATTGCAGCCTACAGATATGACTCACAAATCTGTTCTTAGTGTCACCACAGAGTCATTGCCTGACAGCCCAGATAGTAGTTTAAGAAATGGGAACATTTAAAGGAGTATTCATTTACCTAAAAATGTGAATACTAGCTTCATTTCCTCACCCCATGTCGTTCCTAACTGTATGACTTTCTTTAATCTGTGGAGCACAGCAGGAGTTTTGCATTTTGTTTATTCAGCTTTTTTGAAGTACTGAAGCCATCAACCTCCAAAAATGACACAAAAATCCAACAAAATATGACTTCAGTATATTCAAAGTCTTCTGAAGCCATGTGATATTCTATTCATTGCATAAATTATCTCGTTCTTCAGTGAATGTGGATTTCAGCAAATTCAAACTTGACACAATCAGTTTAGAAACTCAACTAATTCAGTGTCTTTGACATCAAACCTGGTGCCAAGTGTCTTTATGCACCATATGATTACAAGATTTTAGAGCTACTGCGGAGAGCAAGATTTCCAACATAAATTTACATTTACATTTATGCATTTGGCAGATGCTTTTATCCAAAGCGACTTATAGTGCACTTATTACAGGGACAGTCCCCCCAGAGCAACCTGGAGTTAAGGGCCTTGCTCAAGGACACAATGGTGGTGGCTGTGGGGATCGAACCAGCAACCTTCTGCTTACTTGTTAAGTGCTTCAGCCCACTACGCCACCATATAGCGCATGGGTCCTATGGACTACTTTTATGGCACTTTTATGGTGCATTATTGGAGCTCAGCAAAAAAGCACTGTTAATATTCTAACATCTCCTTGTACTGTATGTTCCACGGATGAAAAAAGTTATAACACCTAGCTGATCACGATAGCATAAATGTATTTAACGTTATAAGAGATGTTCCTTTCAATGCTTTAGAAATGTTTGAGAGAGGGCGCATATAGGCATAAAAATACAAGAGTCACAAGCCAAGAGCACACTCTTCTTCAGCACGAGGCTGGAAGAGAATGGAAACATCCTACAGTGGGTAGCGAACAGGGCGAGGAACCTAATTCAAGATAGTTTCTCAAAGGGAAATTAATACAGATCGGGCGAGATGACTCATGCAGTGATTGGACTAGCGGTGGACAAAGGTCTCTGTCACCTTAAATTGCCCACTCACATTAAAAATAAATGGTTTCCCATTACTTTGACGCTGCACTTCTTACCTTCTGCTCTAAAGATGTGATACTCTTATCACACAAAATATACATAGCACACTAAATATTCATGCAACTCACCAAGCAGTGAAAACAAAATGACCAACGGCACAAGAGCACAGCAAGTTCTAAACTTACATTTCATGAGATATGATGTATAACAATAAGTTTAATGGACATTAGAGATATTTTCAAGTTATCTGCAAACTGTATGCATCTTGTTTATAATGTGACAGAAAAACAGTTTTGGTAAATGGAAACAGATCCCCTCCCTACTTGTACATGAGACATGAGAGTTAAGGACGGCTTGCTTGAGTCAGATGTTCACAGTATCCTGACGGAGAAATTCCCTCAGTAAAAACAGCCTCTTCTCTTTTTCGTCCTTCCTGACCCTAACTGGAGACAACCTTCCAACACATGACCTCCAGCCATTAGGATCAAACCACAACATTGTGGAAATACAGAGGTCATGATGCTTTAACAGCAGAAATTGACCACATTTGTTTGCACAATCTCATCCATCCAAGACCTCAAGATTCACCATGAACTTCTGGCGACCCCTTAGTAATGGGGTCAAGATATGACCCCCACATAGCAGATTACAGTAAAGAACATATCTTATATTACCTCACAAATACAGACATGTGGTGTGAGAAAATGAAAATAATACACTTCTCAGTAGAGTTCTGTTAACTCAGCACAGTCCCTCTGCTAATACATCAAGTGATATTTAATAAAAGTGTCTGGTATCATATAACCTATGAAACCACTTCAATTTACTTTTATTCACAACTTAAATAGAATAGTCTAGGTTTATATACTTTCAACATATAGCTTTACAAAACATGTGTACACTTTCATACACTAGGTTAACTGTGCCTTTAAGCAGCTTGAAAAATGAAAATTATTTCAAGCCTTTAGCCAATTAGCTTCTGATTGGAGGTGTGCTGAAATGGAGGTGTACCTGTGGATATATTTTAAGGCATACCTTCAAACTCTGTGCCTTTTTGCTTGACATCATGGGAAAATCAAAAGAAATCAGGCAAGATCTCAGGAAAGAAAATGTGGACTTCCACAAGTCTGGTTCATCCTTGGGAGAAATTTCCAAAGGTACCACGTTCATCTGTGCAAACAATAGTACGCAAGTATAAACACCACAAAGCCATCAAACCCCTCTGGAAGGAGACGCATTCTGTCTCCTAGAGATGAGTGCAGTTTGGTGCGAAAATTGCAAATCAATCCCAGAACAACAACAAAGGACCTTGTGAAGATGATGGAGGAAACAGGTCGACAAGTATCTATATCCACAGTAAAAGAAGTCCTATATCGACATAACCTGAGAGGCTGCTCAAGAAGAAGACACTGCTCCAAAAACACCATAAAAAAGCCAGACTACAGTTTGCAAGTGCACATGGGGACAAGGATCTCACTTTCTGGAGAAATGTCCTCTATTTTAATGAAACAAAAATTTAAATGTCTGGCCATAATGACAATTGTTATTTTTGGAGGAAAAAGGGGGAGGCTTGCAAGCCGAAGAACACCATCCCAACCGTGAAGCATGGGGGTGGCAGCATCATGTTGTGGGGGTGCTTTGCTGCAGGAGGTACTGGTGCACTTCACAAAATTATGTGGATATATTGAAGCAGCATCTCAAGACATCAGCCAGTAAGTTAAAGCTTGGTCGCAAATGGGTCTTCCAAATGGACAATGACCCCCAAGAATACCTCTTAAGCTTTGGCAAAATGGCTTAAGGATAACAAAGTCAAGGTATTGGAGTGGCATCACAAAGTCCTGACCTCAATCTGATAGAAAATGTATGGGCAGAACTGATGAAGCGTGTGCGAGCAAGGAAGCCTAAAAACCTGACTCAGTTACATCAGTTCTGTCTGGAGGAATAGGCCAAAATTCCAGCAACATATTGTGAGAAGCTTGTGGAAGGATCCCCAAAACATTTGACCCAAGTTAAACAATTTAAATGTATTTGGTGTATGTAAACATCTGACTTCAACTGTATTGAGAAAGAGTCATGAAAGCACAGAGTTACATATAAAGTCGTAAATAGATGGTCACGTATAGCTTAATGAAGCATACACAATATATTAAAAACAAACCAAAATACAATATAATATGATGCATAGATCTTGATTCAATCTTGGAGGAAATGCAATGCTACCTCAAATACTTTTTCTATCATCCTGGGAAACGGATCCAGCTGTTGTGGTCTGTGTGGACGCAAAACATATAGTACCAGTAGTTACATTTTTGGAGAGTTGGGCATCAGGCTCCAGTGTAGGCTACGCCATAACTGTGTATATTTGTTGCAGAATTATAAACCGGCCTTTATAGGGCTTCAATATTACTCAAGATTTTGGAGTAGAGCCTTTGTGTTGTCCTGAAGCTGGGAGTAAGGCATCTACATTGCTCAAAGTCTGAGAGTAAGCACTCAGCATTGTTCTAACTCTGGGAGTTAGAGCTATGACAGCATCGCCACATATGAATAGTGATATTCTTGACTCCCGTAATGAGTGTAACCCAATCCAACACTCCCAGCCCAGCCATCTGGAAGATGACTCCCATTAGCACTTCACCAACAGCAAGGTGCTTCACACGCCAACAAATGACACTAATGTTTCTGCAGACTGACCCATACTCTCAAATCTGTTAATTGTATTCAAACTGTGATATAAGCTTTGGTGAGCATATTTAAAAAAACTCTTCCACAGTCTTGATATGATTGACACTTTTGAAACAAGACAGTGAGCTTCAATTTTCCAGTGTATTAATTTTCCTTAAATTTGACTTAAGGCTGGTTGTTCATACATGCTCAGAGGTGCTGAGGTCGAGACACCTGTCATGGCAGACTGGCTTTATGTGTCTGTCTTTACGTGTCTGTCAAAATTGGGATGTGCACCAATCTTTGGTCTCTCACATACAAACGCTCATATTTGGACATTAGAGATGTGCTCACTTTAGCTGAAAAGTATTTGTGATGTTTAATAAGGGTAAGATAAAGGGTCCCTGGGTAGCTCAGAATGTAAAGATGCTGACTACCAAACCTGGAGTCACGAGTTTGAATCCAGGGTGTGCTGAGTGACTCCAGCCAGGTCTCCTAAGCAACCAAATTGTTCGCTGTCCTTTTCTGCATATCGCGGCGGCGTTTTGTGGTCCGTTCTGCATAACACGGCGGCCCATTGTAACTTATCGTGGCCCATTCGGCCTGTTTCGTGGCTGAACCACCGGCCCGCTCGGTTTTCCCGATGGACATTCAGCCCCTGATCGGCCCAAAAGTGCATCGGCCCACCGGGAAAATGCCCGGTATGCCAGATTACCAGTCCAGCCCTGCTCTCAGCTGTCAATTTATTAATGACAGAACATGTTTACATTAACAGGTATGTGTGCATTATTGAGCAGCAGCGAAAGTAAAGAGTGGAAACTAACTATGTAGTAATACTTGTGCCACAATACTACGTGCACAAAATTATACTTTGAGCACACAAAAACGTTCTGCGTGCGCAAGATGATATTTTGAGCATGCAAAATGTATTTTTCCTGCAGAGTGGGTAGGAGGAGAAAGTAGAATGTAAAAATATGGAGCAAAATGAATTTATCTTTGCAAGATACATTGTTTTACAAAACTGAGTTAAAGCACGTGCAAAATCAATTTTTATGCGCTCAAAATATAATTTTGCGCGTGCAGAATTGTGGCACATATAGAACTCCATAACTAACGGCGCTGGGGAGTTAAACCTCCTGAGGGAAATTAACGAGAAAACATACGCCTAAAATAAACAGTTCTCCATATATGAAACTCTTCCTTGAGCTAAATTGAATTTGAACACGTATATATTTCCAAAAAATCAGTTTTGAGTGTAACCTAATTCATTTATTAATGTCAAATCGATCAAATCGATTTATGAATCTTCACTAACAGTTCACCGTGTTTACACTGCGCGAGAGGTTATAAACAACATACCGGGCTGCGCTGCAAGCGTGTGCTTTAGAAGCGTCCTAGTTTGACGCGTCGCGTTATTTGCAGTGTTAACTATAGTGACTAACCCTGACCGTCTTGAGGCAAACTTGTCTCACCATATCTGTTGGGTTCTCGGTTGTACCGGAGGATGGGCACCGATCTCTGCCGCTCCGCGTGTTCTCCTTCACAATCACCGGCGGGGTCAAACACAGATTCCTCATCCACTCCGTCTCCACATGCGCTCCCATCGCCGTGCGCCACTGGCACGACCATAAATCTCTCGCTCATGTTGGTCATCCGTGGATCTGGCCGTGTGTCCGGTGTCTGTAAACTTCAGGGATCCAACAGATTACGCCCGTGATTCATGCCCGGTAATCTGACAGTTCGTGCGCACACCGAGGCTTGAGGCTTGAGTGTGTGAGGCGTGTTAATGCAGATTGTGACGCGCTGATTGGCTGAGAGCTGAGGGTCCTCATGAATAATAGAATAAGAGCGAAGAGGCTTTTAAATGGTTGCATTGAAAGTAACACGGTATTTCAGCTTTATTTTTTGGGAACATTTGTTGACTAGTTTAGTTTTACCTAATGTACATAGTTTAAAAACTGAAAATGAACTGAAAAATAAAAAATATATATATTTCCAACACCATCAAACCCACTCAAAGCAATATTTAACTTATTTAAAAGGCACTAACAATATATGAAACCTTAGAAAATAATTTAATTAACTTAACATTTAAAGAACTGAATTAAATGTAAATCAATCAAATGTAAGACTTTTTTAAATGCCAAAAACCATATTTTTTGTTTTTTCTAAATCAGTTTAATGTCTAATAATATGTTAATTATATACAATTTAATGGCCTGTTACAACAAACAATACAAACCAAAAAAGCAAAACACACTGCAATTTTGCCTAAACACTGGCCAGTAGCTCTACTTTAACACTGTGACGGGGCAGACGAGGAATGAGTATCTATACGCAGTTTTATTAAAATAAACAAGAAAGCTCAGAATATATCAAAACACAGGGAACCTAGCACATAGCATAACAAAACATGCAAGAACTGACAAATTAACTGGGGGATAAAAGGGCTTAAATACACAAGGGAAAACAAGGAACACCTGGGGAAACAAATAGGGAATGAGAAACAATCAGGGGAAAACCAATCATAAAATTAACTACAAAGAACTACAAAAACCTAACAGGAAATAAACAAGAACTTCAACATAAAAGCACAAAAACAAAAGACAACAGGGAATATGTGACAGAGCCCCCCTTTTAAGGAGCGGATTCCAGACGCTCCAAAAAAAGTAAAAAAAATTAAATAATTGTCCATGGAGTGTAGGGGAAAACATGTGGTTCAGGGGGGCACAATGGAAGCAGAAGAACAAGGCAAGGTCAGGGAATAGATCAGGCGGCCGGCCAGGAGACCAAGGAGACCAGAGCAGAACAGGCGGGCGACTAGGAGACCAAGGGGATGACCTCAAGGTGGGGACCGGGTCTGGAGGCCTGGGAGGTGGCCGTAGGACAGGAACTGGGTCAGCAGACCTGGGAGGCGGCCACTGGACAGGGACTGTGTCAGGAGGCCTGGGAGGTGGCCACTGGACAGGGAGTGGGTCAGGAGGCCTGGGAGGTGGCCACAGGACAGGGACTGGGTCAGGAGGCCTGGGAGGTGGCCCACAGGACAGGGACCGGGGCAGGAGGCCTGGGAGGTGGCCACAGGACAGGGACCGGGTCAGGAGGCCTGGGGGGTGGCCACAGGAAAGGGACTGGGTCAGGAGGCGGCCACAGGACAGATTCTAGGTCAAGAAGCCTGGGAGGTGGCCACAGGACAGGGACCGGGTCAGGAGGCCTGGGAGGTGGAGCCGCTATAGGAGGAGTCACTAGTAACGTGGACATAACTGTTGAAGGAGGAGTCTCTAGGGGAGCGGGTGAGTCGCATGAGGAATGGTCTCTGGGGCGGAGCCGTGGGAGGTGGAGCCAAGGAGGACTCTGGGGGCGGACCTGTGGAAGTCTCCGGGGGCAGAGCCGTGGAAGGCTCAGGGGGCAGAGCCATGGAAGGCTCTGGTGGCGGAAACGTGGAAGGCTGAGCCAAGGAGGACTCAGGGGGCGGAGCTGTAGAAGGCTGAGGTGGCGGAACCGTTGAAGGCTGTGGAAGGCGGAGCCGTGGAAGACTCAGGGGGCAGAGCCGTGGAAGGCTCAGGGGGCAGAGCCGTGGAAGGCGGTGACTGCGGAACAGAAGCCTTTCTTCTTCTGCTCCTCCGGACGGACGAGGCTGGCAACACTGGCTCTGGGAGGGACGAGGCTGGCAATGCTGGCTCTGGGAGGGACGAGGCTGGCAACGCTGGCTCTGGAACGGACGAGGCTGGCAACGCTGGCGCTGGAACAGACAAGATTTCCAGCTCGTTGGCCGTGGCAGGCGAGGGCATTGGCTCATTGGCTGTGGCAGGCGAGGGCATTGGCTCGTTGGCCGTGGCAGGCGTGGGCGTTGGCTCGTTGGCCGTGGCAGGCGTGGAGAGATGAGGCATGGAAGGCTGGGGAGCGACCACTGTGGGAGGAGATTTAAAGCCCTCTTCCTCTACGCCCACAGTGAAATGCGAGCCACTAACTCGGATCTATACGCAGCTTTAAACAAGAAAGCTCAGAATAAATAATAAAAATAAAAAAAACAGGGAACCTAGCAGAGAGCATAACAAAACATGCAAGAACTGACAAATTAACTGGGGGAAACAAGGGAAATACACAAGGGAAAATAAGGAACACCTGGGGAAACCATCAGGGAATGAAAAACAATCAGGGGAAAACCAATCATAAAATGAATTACAAAGAACTACAAAAACCTAACAGGAAACAGGAACTAAACAAGAACGTCAATATAAAAGCACAAAAACAAAAGACAACAGGGAATATGTGACAAACATACATTTTGCCCTCCTTGCCTTCTGGCCTGCGAACTATTCAATGACTTTCTAGTTAAAGTCAGTCATCTCAGTCACCAGTCTCTTTTGCATTGACGGCATGGCCAATGCCTTCAGCCTCTCCTGGGTCATGTTGTTTCTCAGAAAAGTCTTAATTATTTTCAAGGTTGAGAAGCATCTCTCAGCTTCCGCTGTGGTCATGAGTGTGGTGATGAGGATCTTTAGGAGAGTGACAGTCTCTGAAAAGACTTCTTCAAGATTGTTCTCCATAAACAGCTGGAGTAGGCCCACAGCACCACAGCAGGCTCTGAACTCTACCTTGCTGTAGATGAGATTCAGCTTACTTCCATTGAGCACTGGATAGGCCTTTAAGGTGTTGCTCAGTGCATCTACAGGAAATGCCATCTTGTACTGTTCATACCGGTCTCCTTGAAGCAGGGTGGCACTAGCACAGAGGTTTGTGAAGGAGAACCTTTCCCTGGTGTGTCCCAGTATGGTATCGCAGACCAACAGATGACAAAATGTCAATTTCACCTGCAACATTTAAATTGACACACCAACAAATATTCTTTCTAAATATGGAACAACTAAAGATATTTTTACTGCCACTGTTAGTTTATGAAGTCATAAAGAGAGTAGGAAGAAATGTCAATAATTAGCCATCTCTTGAGGGCATTTAAAGAGCATTTGCTGCCATCTTCAGGACAAAATGTGGTAAAGTATTTTGGGATGTTTTTTTGGGACAAGCTTATACACATTTTAGAAAATATTTGTATTCCCCATCTTCACAATTATAAAGTGCAGTGCAACCAGACCAATAAAAATATCTTGCTGAAGAACAGATGTAGCTAACAATGCTACATCAAAAAGACAATAAATTATGGGGAAATTAAACAAATGAAGTTGTTATTTCTGATGAAAATCCCTCCGGTTAAACCGCATGGTCCTGTTTTACCTTCTATCTGCATGTGTAAATTTCTTCTTAACAATTAGTTAACTAACAATCTCAACTAACAGTCTAACAATTAGTCAACAAACAATCTCAACTAACAATCTAACCATCCCAACCAACAATCTATCTATCTCAACTAACAATCTAACAATTAGTCAAATAACAATCGAACAATCTCAACTAAGCATTGCAGAGGTTCGAGAGTTTGAAGGCTGAAGACATCAGTGGCAAGGGGTAACGATTCTTAACAATGATGTCATTCGCTTTCTGACAATTAATTTAAGTGCTTTTATAAAATTATAAAAGCACTTTAAAATTAAAATTATTAAGTTTCACATTGGCCACATTCACTTTACTTTAACCTTGTCACAGTTGGTCTCCTCCATGTTCAAGGAATCTTATTTTGAAGTTTTCTCCTGCACTACGTTTCCCAGAATCCACTGCCCTAATCACTTCATCTTTATCCCCACCTGTATGGCATTCCCTCATCAGTTTCCCTGTGTATACATATCCTCTAGTTTTGTTAATTATTTGTCAGTCATTGTATTGTGATGTTTGAAGTGTTGTGCTAGTTTAGATTTAATGTTTATTCCAGCATTTTCCACTCCAGTTTATGTTATTAAAGGATTTTTAGATACTACTCCTGCATCTCCTCTCTTCCTCATCCACTCCTTGGACACCAAACGTTACAGAAGTACTGACCCAGAAACAATAAAGAATATGGATTCACTTTTTTAGATTGTTAGTACCCACATGAGCATGGAGCCAACAGCAAAAAAAAAAAAGCTTTATTCTTGGAGCTTTTCAGGCAGGAATTTCCTCTACTGGAATACTCAACCAGGTTCCTTCACCCATTTATGGTATGGGGTTAAATTTCTATGGTGCAACAGCACTTCCTGAGGTGGGGAATCTCTCCCTGGCTGAGTATGTTGCTGCCAGTCTGATCTTCCATCTACCCTCCTTGTCCAAAATAACTCCTCTTCCAGCTTTCTCTCCTCACCTTGAGGGTTATGGTGGGAACTCCAAGCCTTCCTCGGCCCCAGCTTGATGATTCCCTGCTTCAGCCAGCAGTAGAGACCACAGTTAGAGAGCCAGTGCCCATGCCTGCCACGGTTAGCGAGCCAGTGCCTGTAGCCTCGACCGTCCCAGAGCCAGTGCCTGTAGCCTTGACCGTACCCATAACCACACTCCCTGCTGGCTGAAGGAGTAAGAGAAGGAAGAAGAAACATTCTCCCCTGTCTCTACCAGTGCTCACGACCACGGGGGTCATTCCCCAGTCTCAGCCTGTACTCTCTACCACACCTCTCAGCTCCAAGCCTTCCATGGCTCTCTGCCTCAAGCCTCTCATGGCTCCTTCTACGGCTCCACCCCTCGAGCCTCTCATGTCTCCGGCTTCTATGGCTCCACATTCCACGACTCCACCTTCTACGGCTCCACCCATCGAGCATCTCATGGCTCCTCATTCCATGACTCCGCCCCTCGAGCCTCTCAAGACTCCTCCTTCTATGGTTCCACCCCTTGAGCCTCTTGCAGTTCTGTCTTCCACGGCTCCACCTTCAGCTCCTCTCCTTAAGTCTCCCCCCTCTGTGTCTTCTGTGGCTCCGCCCACTTCCCCCAGAGTCTCCTCCTCCAGAGTTTCCACTTGCTGACCTAGTCCTTGTCCTGCGGCCAACTCCCAGGTCTCCTGACCCAGTGATTGCCCTGTGGCCACCTCCCAAGCCCCCGGACCCAGTATTTGCCCTATGGCCACCTCCCAGGCCTCCAGACCCAGTTCCTGCCCTGTGGCTGCCTCCCAGGATTCCAGACCCAGTCCCTGCCCTGTGGCTGCCTCCCAGGCCTCCAGACCCAGTCCCTGCCCTGTGGCCACCCCCCAGGCCTCCAGACCCAGTCCCTGCCCTGTGGCTGCCCCCCAGGCCTCCAGACCCAGTCCCTGCCCTGGGTAATGTCACAGTTTGTCTCCACCATGTTCAAGGACTCTTATTTTGAAGTTTTCTCCTGCACTATGTTTCCCAGAATCCACTGCCCTATTCACTTCATCGTTATCCCCTACATAAGGGAAGCAGAATCAAAACGGTGGTAAATTGGCCATTGGGAAATGGGGAATTGTACAAGGGTCTGTGTAGGCTGTGCACCAGCCCCCCCACATTTTTCACGGGTTGGGAGCCGATGCCCATTCGTTCAGGGGGTCCCAAGGGCAAGATCTGTGATGTGAAGGCCTGCCTAGAGCACAGCGGACCCCTGCCACGGGCATTTAAAGAAACCCCCCAGAATGAGCATTTCCCCTGCAGTTCAGCCTTGACCCAAGTGGTGGCGGCCTTACGTCCCCCTTCTGGCTTAAATGAATGGGTGTCTTCGCTATTCGATGGCAGTCGGGCACCTCTCGAGGCAGTGCTGTCCCTCGTTCAATTTGTTGCACTGTGTTCTTTTAATGGGGGAGTGGGATGCAATGCCCCTAAAGACCCCCATAAACCACTGTGCCACCCTGATGGTCCACATACCCACTATCATTCCCCTGACAAACTATTTTGCCCAAATTGACCAGTGAGACCCCTTGCCCACCCTGGGGGGAAGGGGCTGTCCACAGACCCGCTATCTGCCCCCTAACCAACTAGCAATTGATTGTATAGCTGTATATCCACCAACAGACTAACTGCCCATTAGTAATTGATTGTATAGCTGTATGTCCACCAACAGACTAACTGCCCATTAGCAATTGATTGTATAGCTGTATGTCCACCAACAGACTATATGCCCATTAGCAATTGATTGTATAGCTGTATTGTGGACAGTGTAATTTTATGTTTTGAAGGGTGCACTATGTTCAGGGGGAGTCCTACAGTCACCTAAACATGATTATATGTCAAAATTTTTATCCTGGAGTTATATAATTATTTTTGGCCCATTACATTGACTGGAAGTGGGACTACCCGCGTGCAATTTATTTGTATTGCATATGCATTTGTCGTTTTTGAGTTGTTCAAACCTTTCGGAGCCCTGTCCATCAACCCGTTGTAGAAAATGAATGAAATAAATTGCAGATGGACATTTTATAGAAAGCTCCTCTTGGCCCCAAACTTCTCGTGCTGGTAGTCCGGGGCCCCTAGTGTGTCATAATAAAAACACAAGTCTCTAGAATATTTTTTTTTGCTTTAATGCAAGAATCAACCTCACAGGCCTCTTGCTCTCAAAGCCAGAGAGAGAGTCTTGCATGTGATAAGTCATTGGGGTGTGCCCTGGGCAAGGCCGGATTTACCACCGGGCCGATTGGGCCGGTGCCCGGGGGCCTCCGACCGGTAGGGGGCCTCCAAGACCCCTCTAACTGTGTGGCCTCATCCTTTTTTTTTTTTTTTTTTTTTTACATTTTAAATGTAATTAAAATAAAATTAATTAATGAGTGTGTGTTTGTGTGTATGTGTGTTAACAATAATTTATTTGCACACAAATAAGTATCATGATCAGTTTTTTGGCTGTGTCGGCAGAGTCTGATGATGACAATGAGTCTGCGGTTACCGCGGAAACTGCTGATAGAGGCAAGACCGGCGGTAGAATATAGTGTGAAAAAAAGAGAATTGAGGACATCAATAAAAATAAACAACGTGGATAAAAAACTGTGGAGCAGTGGAGCCACAAAACGGAAAGCTAAAAGGGAGAAGGATAGCAGAGAGGATTTAATTAGGAGAAATATTCCAACCATCTCCACTTAATTCAAAATCGGCTCGAAGCAAATAAAGAGCCTGGCGGGGCCTACGGTGATGCTAGCAAAGAAGAGTTTAGCACAACATCCAGCCTTGCTATTTCAGATGAACCTGAGCATCAGCACAACAAGACAGAGAACCACAGCCCGGCTGGAGTGACAGACACCTGTTCAAGTGCCCCCCACCACCACAGTCTCCGACTCTGCTTGAGACCGAAAACGAAGCAGGCGCTTCAGAAGCCGCTGAAGGCGGCAGAGACCCGGCGGTGATGGGTAGGTTAATGTACCTTACCAGTTTGACAGCCTCAAAATGTAGGTCTATCTATTACTTTCCCCCTTATTAAAAACCCTGATTATTATAGATGCCCGGATCGGCGCCAAAGCCTTCCGAATCTGCGTACACCGACACACCTAAATAAATATTTTTTCTGATTTAGCTAGAGTTCAGCACCCGCATTATGATAAGGTGCTTTTTAAATCATGTAACGTTGTTGTATTAATGTTGACTGTTCATTTTTATGACCAGATATGCGGTCTAGGCTTATAAATTCATAATATGTGGGAGTCATTCTCTAGGTCAGGGTACTTCCACGTAATATTTCACATAATATTTTAAAAGTAGCCTATATCTTTCGGCTTTTTCCATCAGTTCACTGCAGAGAAGTATCGCTTTGTTATTTTTAATATTTTTAGAACCTTCCGCTGATTAACACGCTGGGGTCGACGGACGCACCAGCGCCTCCTGCTGGATTTTTCCGTCATTAAAGCGGAAACGACATAAAATTCTCCATCATTTTGGGGCATACAGATAAGTGTAATACATCATTAGAGACTATAAAGGGTTTACTTTTATTTGTGTACACTCACAATAACAACAAAACCTTGTTTTGTAAAATAAAGAAAATAAAAAGGGTGAGCTATCAGACGTCTCTGTCTCCACGAGCATATTTCTGAAAAATTCTGGGAGGGGGCCTCCAAGATTTTGTGCCCAGGGGCCTCTGCTTTCTAAATCCGTGCCTGGCCCTGGGGCTCCAGAATCCCAAATTCCGAGGTGCTGCGACCTTTTGACCACTTTTTACAAGAAATCCCACTTGCCCATTAAAGCAGTGCAATTCCACAGCAGTTTTGTGGACGGGGTTAAATTTAGTGTTATGACCTGGGGGCTTCGAATGCTTCCTCGTTGGGCCCTCAGAAACAGTGTAAAGCTGTGTCCCTCATGGATTGGGAAGTACTTTAAAAAAAAATCAAGAAAAATATTATAGGAAAATTATTGTAACATTACACTCACAGGTCAGCCAATTAAGCACTTAACGAAGTCATTGGGACTTGAAACTTTTCACACTGACTAGGGGGCCCCTGAGAAGCTATAGATTTAAAGTAATTTGGACCATTCGGAGTCGTGTCCAAGGACCCGCTGTGAAAATGAATGGTAGAAATGGTAAGTGGGACGTGACACGTCACACGGTGGCACGTCAAGTGCCCCTTGTCAACATACTAAGAAGAATAAGGTCTAGGATGCAAAAAAGTATTTTTCATTATTTTCAACATATCTCTCTGCCTGTCATATGAATCAATGAGACAGGCTTCATTTTAGGCCTGTGTGCAACAGAATATTCATCAGAGGCTTTAATACTTTGCAAGCCCTCAGGGCCTCCAAAATCTAAGACCTGACTCGGGGGGGCACTGATGATTGAATATCTCAAATTTCAAGGTTCTGCGACCTTCGGAACCCCCTTTTCTAGACGTCCCACTTGCCTATTGAACCAATGCAATGTTACAGCGGTTTTGTGGACAGGGTTAAATTTGGTGCTAAGACCTGGGGTCTTCGAATGCTTCATTGTTGGGCCCTCAGAAACAACATATTAAAAAGGTGTGTCCCTCAGAGTTAAGGAAGTACAAAAAAAAATCTAAAACAATACTTTAGGAAAATAAATTTCACTTATGAGTCAGCCAATTAAGCACTTATCGAAGTCATTCGGACTTTGAAACTTTGCACACTGACTAGGGGGCCCCTGAGAAGCTACATATTTCAATTTGGAGTTGTTTGGACCTTTCGGAGTTGTGTCCACGGACCCGCTGTGAAAAAGAATGGTAGAAATGGTAAGTGGGACGTGCACTAACTTTGCTCCCTGAGCTCCAACGGACCCAAGATTTCACACGGTGACACATCAAGTGCCCCTTATTGACATACTAAGAGCACTAAGTCCTAGGATGTAGAAAAAGTATTTTTCATTATTTTCAACAGATCTCTCTGCCTGTCACAGGAATCAATGAGACAGGCTCAAATGTAGGCCCATGTGCAACAGTGTATTCATCGGAGGCTTTAATACTTAGCAAGCCCCCAGGGCCACCAAAATTTATGACCTGCCTCAGCGGCCCCTGAGAAGCTATAGTTGTCAATTTGGAGTCATTTTGAACTTTCGGAGTCGTGTCCACGGACCCGCAGTAAAAAAACATGGTACAAATTCTACGTGGGATGTGCTCTAGTTTCGCTCCCTGAGCTCCAACGGAGCCGAAATTTCGCTCGGTTGCACATCTGGTGCCCCTCTATCACATACTCAGAGGGCAGACTTCTCCTGTGATAATTTTTTTTCACCTTCAAAACATGCCTTTTTAAGGGTGTGGGCGGGCACAGTGGGCACCAACATGTGGCCCGTGAATTTACAGAGCGTAAATACCTATTTGGGAAAAATAGTTGGTTAGGAGGCAGATAGTGGGTCTGTGGACAGCCCTGCCCCCCAGTGTTGTCAGGGGAACTCACTGGTCAATTTGGGAAACATTGTTGGCCAGGGGGCAGATAGTAGGTATGTGGACTTGAGCTTAACTTCTATTGAACCCATAAAATTCCTTTAACTGAATGTTTTCCCTAGGTAATAGCGATGGAAATATTCAATTACTTTTTTTTTGTGGTCAAGGCTTTAACATATGTGTTTATAGAACTGGAGCTTGTTGTGCCCTTATATACTCTATATTTCTGTTTGTTGGCATGTTTTCAGATTGTCTTGTTCAGTCTCCAGCATTAACTGTCCCAGTCTTCCAGGCTTTGTTTCAGCAGCTGTGAGTTATTTTAAGAGATAGACAAAGTGGGAAGGGATGGTTAACATACCACGCTGGGGGTGGAGATGTGACTTGATGGATTCTGGCATGAAATGCTGCACAGGAGTGTTCTGGAAATGCTGATTTCATCAATAACATCAACATGAAAATATATGTTTAAAAAAAACACACACAAAAAGACCACAAAAAAAGGATGTCAGAGGCTGTCACGCATATAGGAGAAACCTTATTCACCCAAACAATTGCACTGTAAGCATCCCTTGTGTGGTCAAGAGACCCCAGTATTTTAATGGGATATTCTGTAATCTGTCTGTTTGTCTGTCTAACAGCCACCTAGCAATGCTAGGTAACCACTTAAAGCACGTTAGCAACAATCTCTTTAATTTGCCCACATATTCAGATCACACAAGTCTTAAATACTTCAAGTTAAACTACCAAAGTGTTCAAACTACACAAGACGTAACCTTAAAGCTAATCTTCAATACACAACTGCGAGCAAACAAGATATTCTTCTTGAGCACAACTGTGTCTTTGTGTATATGGAATATTCACAACAGTAGTCTTTGTGTATTCCTAAAACAGGCTTCATACATTACAAGCCTGTTCCCTGTAATTCCACATGTAACCACTTGAGGTAGCCATTTGTGGCTTTTTGTTTATACTTTAAGATGATTTGATCATGTTTATTATTTCATAGGACATATCTTTATTTACAGTATGTCAGCACTCCAGTGTTGAATTCTCCTGCTCTCTTCTTGATGTTCTCCAGCACTTTTGCCTTCAAGGGTTCATTGATTTCCTGCAACTTAATTAACATGCAGAAGTATGAACAGAGGTCTGACTGAGAGGTTTTGGTGGGTCACTCTTGTCATCTGTGATCTCAAACCAAACTTTGTCTCTTCTCTGAACACCTAAGATGAAGTTGATCATAGTATTGATCAGAGTTGTTTTTCCTGTGCCTGTTTCTCCCACCATCAGAATGATTTTATGGGGTTTGTTTTTGTGTCTCTCTCCAAAGGTAATTTTCTTAAATTTGACAAAATTATTAGACGGTATAAAGCATCATTTCCCTCTTGATTTATAATGCTTTTCTTGATAACTCCTTTGATTTTTCATGGTTCATGGCTTAATCTGTTCATATTGTTGCCCTACAATGTAAAGTGGTAAAAACACAATGGTTATGTTTTAATGTTGTACAATGTGCTGTAATTTATAATGCTAATGTTGCTTGGAGAATATATTTCATGGCAAAATGTTCAAAGAATAAAATAGATTATTTTTTTTTTTCAAATCATCATCGTAATATATGCAGGTACAGCCCTTCTAAATGATATGATATAATTAGGGCTGTCGAGTTAACGCGTTAATAACGCGTGATTAATTATACAAAAAATAACGTGTTAAAACAATTAACGCATTAATCGCATGCTTGTAGTACCACCTGTATACTCCAGAGTGCAGTAAGTGAAATTTCAGCTGTGTGAGCAACACAGTTTATACAGTGAAGAATACAACACAGATATGCGTTACTAAGGGTTCAAATGCGAACTAAGGGATCTCAATATGTGTTTAAAGATTTAGTATTAAACTATATTTAACTTGACACAGTGACCTAAACATTTTATTTTTATGACGCAACACACCCGAGACGCGACACAAGCATGTCTGACGCAGGTCGTACGGTAGGGTGACCAAAATGCGGGACAGTCCAGAAATTGGAAGCTTTGTCCTGCGTCCCGCAAGTCATAAGCAGTGTCCCGCATTTCAATTTTGTCTGTATAATTTTTTATCTTTATTATTATTTTGGCATCATTTTATTTCATCGTCCTTTAATTACAAAATCACTATAAAAAAGTTAATAAGAAAACACTGAACATGTGCAGCGCAGACTTTTTTTCTTGCCAGAGCGGGAAAAAACTGGGGGAAAAATCTGCAACAGAAAAATGGGTCTATCCGGAGCTCCCGAGAAGAAAAAGTGTCTTTGTTTCCTACAATAAATAATTGGAGAAAATATATACATGGTTAAATCCAGTTACAGGTGACCCTAAAAAGGAGAGTGCAGGGTATGCCACCGAAGTCTCACGGACAGCTCTGCTGAAGCAGTTCAGTGCCCCAAACATGACAGCTCTGATATCTTTGGCTTTGAGCTTTCCTGTCACCAACGCGTTCGTGGAGAGGGTGTTTTCACTGATGACCGCTGCGTGGACAGAGACAAGGAACTGAGCGTCTGTGGACCTCATCAAAAGTGAACTCCTGGTAAAAGTGAACACCTACTACACCTGCCAGGAGTTCTACAGTCATAATGGATGAGAAGGCTCTACTCGAAGCAGCCAGATCAGACCAAAAAAAATTAAATTCAAGATGCACTAAACCGGTAAGAACGCATTTAATCTTTCTAGTCTTTAATAATGGAATTGATGTGCTTATTTGGAAATGTGCTTTTTAACGATTAGATTATTATTTTCACTTCATTATATTTACATTGAGTAGGTCTGAGCTGTTAAAATGAGTTTGTAGTAAATTGTATCGTAGACCTTATGCCAAACTGAGTGACGTCATTAACATTTAACATCACTGCAAAAATACATCTAATATCAAATCAATATTTATTCACCTAGTACAATAATAGTAGGTTATCTCTCCCTCGTGTCCCAGCCCCTACCTTTTTTGGGAATGTGCCCAGGCAGTAGTATTTTTGAGATTTTTTTTTTTATATATATTATTTAAATACTGTTTGTACCTCCAACAACTCCAAAGCATTGAAAACCATTGCACTATCTAATGAATATAATGTCTTGGCATTATTGTAAACTATATCTGTAGTATTGTGTACTATGTGTACCCTTGGCTTGTTTCTAAAATAAAAATAAATGTCTGACCTGGTGCACATTGACGGTCCTAAATCTCCAACTGATTGACAAATTCACTTGTGTAATGGATTGCTGTGAACTGTTGATCAATTATTGACTTATGATCAATAATATGGTTGTAAACAATACATTGTATTCTAAAGCCACTTTTATATTGTTTTAACAATGATGAACTCTTCTGCTACAACAATGTAATGCATTTTAATTATCTGAATATTTTTTTATTTTATATATATTTATATATATATAATTTTTTTATATTTAAAGATAACTATGTATAATTATTTCATCATTATATATTGAATTATCGTTATATGAGGGGCTTCCTAAGCAAATATTTATATATGCGATTAATCGCGATTAATTAATCGGGACACCATGTAATTAATTAGATAAAATTTTTAAACGATTGACAGCCCTAGATATAATGGAATAGTTTACCCCCAAATTTGTCATCATGAGGGTGTCACTAACCCTCAAGACATGTAGTCTTCAGTGAAACATAAAAAGAGATGTTAGGCTTGTGCACTACATTCCAAGGGCCCTATGTTAAGAGCACTATGAGATACGTCATACGTGCAAAGACAATGGGCACCATAATGGGCACATTAAGTTTTTATATATTTATGCAATCATGTGGTAAGTCTAGGCACAAGAGGGTTGGTGAAATTGTGCATGCATAGCACTAATGGGCTGTGTCAAGAGCAATTTAATTCTGAGTTTTTTCTCCAGTTATTGTACCTGTCACGATTCCTTTGTTGTCTGCCCCGGGTTTTCACTTGTCTCTGTCCAAAACTACATTTCCCAGGATCCCCGGCCCTCATCACTGCCAGTCCTGTGTCATTGTGCTCACCTGATTGTAGTTTGTCATCATCATGTCTCCAGTGTATATAAACCCTGTTTGTTCTCCATTCCCTTGTCTATCGTTGATGTTTGTGGATGCCTATTTCCGTGGTCTTTGTATGTTTACCCTTCTTGTTAAACTCCTTGTTTGTCTTCGGTGTTTTTGGTTTATTTTTTTCCCATTGCGGGTATTTCCTTTGTTTTGGTTTTGTCTGTTTAAGTTTTCTCCCTGTTAATAAAGTTGCAATGTGTTTAGATCCTGTCTCCACGTCTGCCTTCCTCCTGCATCGTAACAGTACCATCATGCATCATGAAGTTCCAAACGTCATCTAGACCTGCCAATCATATTACAAGGACATTTAAGTTGCTGCTTCCCTTTCTCAGGTGACAATTCTTTCTGGCATCTCTCCATCTTTATATTACATAAACGCCTTTACCCAATTGTCTTTCTAGTCTGATAGTCCAGTGTGTGTTGACTGAGAGTTCAAGCCCCTCGCTATGGACAGCATGGTGAATATGTTTACCTTAATATACTCCATTACTATATATACAAACAAACTTGTGAACTATTATACTGTATATGTCAAGCAATGTCAATATACTGTAAATGAAGACAGCCTATTCATCAGAATTTGGTAGTGTAAATGGTCTGTATGCACTGAAAGAGGAGAAAAGAAATATTGACCTCGCGGAATAACTACATCCTTGCTGTGAACTCTCTTCTATTTTGTCTGCCATCGTTTCAATGCTAAGGTGTTCAGTTGTGAAATAATACAGAGGCTGTTTGTGTTTTCTCATGTCTTGACAAATCCCCTGCTCTGTAACTGTATGTGCGTCTGCTCTAGGACTGTTTGCTCTCGTTCTGCTCACCCGTTACGGGACACTTGAAGCATGCTTTACTGTATGGGGTATTTAAAAAAACCATTAGATGATATTACAATACAAAGCCATTAATTGGTTCCTCTTCCTTGCAGTATCCTGCTCTATGTTGATAAATTGCAAATGCTTTGATGAACTCTGTATGTATTTATGGTTAGAAATGATAAAATTGGCAATATTGTTACATGAATTCATCACGCTTTATGTTTCAGACATGTAATTAAAATGTTGATATTTTGGACAGGACACGACACGACACACAATGTCATTAAAATAGGAATGAACAAACAAGGAACAGGTGCCACTCGCCAGCTGAAAGTTGGCATGATCAGCATTCCCATGGAAACAATCAGGGTTCCCATGCAAACATTGATTACGTGTTGCCAGATCGAATACTCGGGCTTTGTGGAAAATGCTAAGAAAGACACACAACAAGCATGTCCATTGTCCCAGATGGTGGTTCCCCAACTAGTGACCCTTCTGGTGAGGAGCCAGATGATAGAAGCCACCTTCATTCTCTCCATTGGGAAAGCAGATGGCTGTGACATGAAGAACAAGGAATATTGTGAAAGGAATGCGCCACAGGAACCAGCCTCACCTGAATACAGGGCTGGAAGGGGAATTTTGACTTCAGGGGAATTACCGGAGCCAGTAAGGAAGCTTCCTGAGAGGGGCCAGCATCAGGAGATGGGCGGAGCTGATGTACAACGGAGGTGAGCTCGGCGAGTTGTGAAGTCTTCATCTCCAGAGCCCGGGTTCGAAGCAGAAATTTGAACAGGTGCCACTCCAGCTGAAAGTTGGCATGATTAGCGTTCCTATGGAAACGCTGATTCCACGTGCCAGTAGCACCTGAAATCAGGGGCTGCTGGGTAATTTGGGCCGGCCCGCTGCTGTGTAATTACCAGCCAGTCCTACAGGTGATATAGGTGGCCGTCTTAGGATCCAACATGCCCACGCTGACTTCATTACAAAGCGAAAATCTAGTAAAATTTGCAAGACAAGCCTATTCAATGTCAAAATTATATTTTGAAATTACTTACACATCGTACAGCATATCCACATATGCGCATTAACTCTGTACCTCGCGTGGTCCTTATTATTTGATATACAAATCAAAATAATGCTGAAAACCAAAAACAACATATTAATTATAAGTCTGAATAATTACTAAATTACATATTTACAACAGCAGCCTAAATAAAATGAGCAAAGAGTAAAGCTATGAGCAGTACATAGTCATTTGCATAATTTATTCATAGTGTAAGAGCCAAATCAATAATTTGTGTAATTTATGTATATTAATATTATTTGCATGTTGTTTATTTTCTTTCATTTTAAGTATTACGGGTTTAAAGTGTATCTTTATTAGTTTTTTTTTTTTTTTTTTGCAAAATATATGTAATGCAGGCATTCATATATTTTGGTTTCAGTTTCAGATGACCACGCCTGCTGGAGGAAAAATAGCAGTGTCTTCAAATAGGTTAAATGTGTGCAAGCAGTATGGAAAGAGAAACAGTTATTTTACTGTGTAAAGCACACAAAAGGTAACTTTGATAGGTTAGGAGGACACATTTTATAAGCTGTAGTTGTATTAAGGAGTTACAAATACATACTTCTGTGATATAAAGCCTTTTCTTTTTGTATTTTTGTGCTTGTGACAATCAAACTTGGATGTGTTCACGGACTTCTGGCCTAGTGTGTTTCACGTGTACGATCCCGTTCTCTTGCACCATAGGATCAAGGAAAGTGAATTTCGACTTTGCTCCTATACATACCACAAAGCATTTCTGGGAGCTGAAACACGTATTGCCTGAATAATGCTCACGCCTGATAGATAAGTCATGAAAAATAATACTTATTGGCTATTTGAGTCTTTGAGGCTTACTTTGTTTAAAGGAAGCAGATGCAAAAAGATTTAAAGTTTAAAAGATGCAACAAATATGAGCAGTTAATCCGCAAACTATCTGCAAAGATCTGCACTTTAAAAGGTACATTTATTTATTTATTTTAAATTTAAATTTATTATTTAAATGTACATATTCTGGCCAAATTTGGTTTCACTTATTTTTTAAAACAAACATTTACACATAGTTATGTGAGTAATTAACATTACATTTTAAGCATTGTCTTCAGTGTCCTGCTGTGACACTTTCTTCATCTAACTAGTGGCTCTGGAGTGCAATATTACTTGTTCGACCATCTTTATACAGAGAAAACACAACACTCCTCTTCTTTGTGTAAGTTTTAAGATTTAAATATTAATTTTCTTCTGTTCTTAATGACTACACAGTGTCTGCACATCTATTAAATATTCCTCTTACTCACAGGGATCAACACATCCATCCTAAAACCTAATCTATATGCTGTCAAGACCCCTCAGTGCAGAGAGTCTGCATCAAACTGATGACATGAAGATGACTGAAGTGAAGTTTAGTTTGACTTGTTGCATCTGAAAGACTGTTTTATTATAATCATGGTGTAGAAAGACCCCCGATTGACAAAACATTTATTCTGTAACAGATTTTCATAGGTCATTTGTTTTTATTTATTTATTTTAACTTCGTTTTGTACTTATTTATTCATCTTACTTATGGTTATATTTGTAACTTTATGGTTAATGTTAACTGATTTAATGCTTATTTTTATTTTTATTTTGATAATATAACTACTAACTAGACTTTTATTATTACAAACCTGTGGATTTATGAAGTCAATTCTTATAAATATTGAATTATAAATTGTCATTTATTGCTTGTGTTTTAACCTAAATGTGTTGTATATGTTTATATGTTTTTATATGTGTTTTTACTTTATTAGTGATATAGTATATTAAGTTTATAAACACTTTAATAAAAATATCCATTAAACGTTCTTCTGGTAATAAAACAAAAACTACATTTAAAGACTACCAGATGTCATGATGTTGGGAACCACTAAAAGTTTCTATATAGAACATTTTCACATGACATAGAACCCTTGAAAAGATCCTTTTAGGGGTTCCAAATATGAAGTGTTTAATAGAACCATTTTGGGTTCTATATGGAACATTCATCAAGAGTGCACTCCACACAAAACTGGAGAACACTTTCTCAATCTAGTAAGATCTGATTGGCTGGTTTGACAAACTCTGTGAGTAAAGGATTGTGTATGCTATACTTATTTCAAGTGCCGTTCCATCTAGTGCACATTTGAGCACTCAGACTTTCAAAGTACACTCTTTTAAACATGCATGAGCGCATACGGACATGTTTGACACATGCACACTGCTTTGTGATTCTCTTTAGTCAATAGCAGATGCATGCACTGATGCAAAGAGAACTGCGCTGATGATAAAATATGCCTCATGTTCACTGTGTGTGTGATTTACTTGAATGCAGAACACTGAAGTATATTTGGCCTTGATGGCACAAACTCTTCTTATCAGTCCACCAAATACAGACATGTTCACAAGAGACCAGGTTGATAAGTGCTTATAAAGACAAAATAATAACTGGATTTGTCAGATTAGCTTCTGAATATCTTTAAAAGATTTTATTAGTTTTTTATAGACTTTTAATATTAGTTTATTTAAAATTAAATCATATTTATGAAAACATTATTGCAATTACAAAGAATACAATCAATGATTAGCTACAAATCTCATGCAATCATTTTCTATTTAAATAAGAATGCAATTTTCTGATTTGCTTTCAATGTTTTAATGCATTTTCATATTTTTTATTAATTTCTTAACAATCTTTTTTCATGTATCCCAGTGCTCCAGTGTTAACTTCTCCTGATCTCTTCTTCATGTTCTTCAGTGTTTCAGCTTTCTCAGGTTCATTGATTTCCTTCAACTTCTCAATGAGAAAATCAATGTGCTGAAGAATGAACAGAGAATCAGTCTTGAGGGCGATCATCTCCAGAGATTCAACACAATGATAAGCTTCAATCACCAGCTTTATCTTCTCTTTCTCTAATTCTTGCAGTTCTTCTTCCAGTTTTTTGATCTCAGACTCATCATCACGAATCTTATCATCATATTCTTTCTTTAATCCTTCATTTGTTCTCTTCTCCTTCTTTGTCTTTGTTTCATATATTTTGTCTTCTTTGACATGTTTGTTGGAGTGACATTTATTTGTGCACACTGTACAGTGATTATTCTTCATCACACTACCCCATATGAGATATTTGACCCAACTGGATCCTGGATAGTGACAGTTCTCCTCACAGATGGTGCAGCACATCGCCTCTTTGGCTACAGAAGGATCAATATCAACCTTTTCTTTGTAGGGCACGTCAATTTCATACTCAAAGTTCTTATTCTCCTCAACATCTTTCTTGTGTTTCTCCAGAACTTCTTGAGTTTTTTTCTTCTCCTCTTGTTTTTGAACACATGATTGTAGTTTTGAGATGTTTTTCTTCAACTGCTCCCTTTTCTGTAAAACATCTTGAGTTTTTTTCAAGGTTTTTGGTTTGATGTTGTCAAGGAACTTGAAAAATCCCTCCATTCCTCTAAAACTGAGTTTCCATGATTGTTCCTGGATTGTTTGAGATTCTTCATCAAAGGGATCTGATTGACAGTTGTCAAACAGGAAATACACGGGCTGATTCTCGTCATTTACAGCACACTTGATTTTCGCCTCTTTGACAGCCTTCAGGACATTTTTAGGGTGAGCTCCAGTTGAATGTGTGAAGAGCAAGACAATATTTTCAGCAATATCTTTGCCAAATAAAGACTGAACAGCATCAAATATGTATCGTTGTCTGTCAGTGAGTCGTGTTTGTGTTGCATTTATCACCAGACACACTGCATGTATTTTATGAACTCCTTCTGCAGATTTGCTTAAACTGAGCAGCTTCATTGCAATCTTGTTATCATTCTTGATACCACAAGTGTCTCCATATCCTGGTGTGTCAATGATGGTCAAATCAACTGAACCCTCCTGTAGATATAAATCATAAACAGTGACATCAGATGTTTGGTTTTGAGCTTTCCCATCGCTCTTGTCATCTGTGATCTCAAACCAAACTTTATCTTCTCTCTGAACACGTAAGATGAAGTTGATCATAGTATTGATCAGAGTTGATTTTCCTGAGCCGGTTTCTCCCACCATCAGAA